>NW_015658063.1:1233955-1238712 GCF_001515625.1 Sinocyclocheilus rhinocerous | reverse complement strand
CCTGAAGCCACCTCTGTCAGACCCCCTGTACCCACCCCCGCCGCCACGATACCCTCCAGACCCCCTGAAGCCACCTCCACCACCCTGGTATCCTCCGCCTCCTCTATATCCCCCACCAGACCAGGATCCACCACCACCTCTGTATCCTCCTCCTCCACGACCCCTAAACTCTCCACCCCCTCCAAAGTCAGTACGAGGCATCTTGGGTGGACGTGGACCATCTCCAAAGCTGTAAATAACAAAGATAAAAGGGTGTTAAAATTACACAATTAACTAACATCTCATTTTCAAAATAGTTTAGTTATAAGCGACCTTTATCCTAAATAAACCAATTAAATGTATGGGTTCAATGATCTCACCGTGGGTTGGAGACCATGAGGTTGATGCCAGCTGACGAGGGTCTGGACACAAGCCGAATGACGTTCAGCAAGCGCTCATTGGTGGGATCCAAATTCCGGATGTATTCTGGGTCTTTGGTCACCTCCACCACCAGGGCTTCCATCGCTGCCCTCAGGGCCGCCACACCACCGGCTATATCATGGGGAATCTTCAATTTGATCCTACAGAAGGAAGGAATATTCTTGATGATCACTGGAACACTTCTCTTGTTGACTTCCTTGAAAATATTTGGTTTGCTCTCAGGATTCCTGACTCAAGAATTCTGGAGAACTTATTTTTTGTTGTTTATTGTTCAATACATACCAGTCATCAAGCTCAACAACTTCTCCACTGGAGGTGACCTTCTTTGTGCCGAACAGAATAAGCTGAAGAGGACTGACAAGAGTCATTCCTTTGGCAGAAATGGCTCGAGTTCGGATCTGTTATTACAAAAGACATAAATTATATTTGTATACTCCTAAAAGCTGACAAAAACGAACTTTTAGCAGATATACACTACCATTCAAAAGTATGGGGTTAGAAAGATTTTTTTTTCAATATATGGGGTGCTGTGTGTACATTAATGAGGAAAAAAAATTAACTTAAATGATTTTAGCAAATGGCTGCAATATAACAAAGAGTGAAAAATTTAAGGGGGTCTGAATACTTTCCGTACCCACTGTATATATACAAAGTCTCTCAATTTAATACGATGGCATTTGGACCCACCGGACTTCATCCCAGGCCTGGAAGACAGAGAGTAAGGCCACGTGATCTGAGAAACGTGAGCCTGCAAAGTTCCTATGAACAAAACCGAGGCGTTTGCCTTCGTTGATAAAGGGCTCGGGGAAACAGGTCGCTGCTGAGATAGTGCACACGGCATCTCCAACACTAAACAACACAAACACATACACAAGTATAAGTAAATTCAACAGGTAATTTTGGGAAAAATAGCAATGACCTGTATGTTCTTGACAGCTTTGTGAGATGCACTCAATTCAGAAACAGCCAATGTTGGATGAATAAACTTACTTAAAGATGCATCCCATGATCATCATCTTTCCCAGACGTGGTTCGATGGGCAGTTTGGCCAGAATGCGTCCCAGTGGAGTCAGCTCATCATTACAGTCTAGAGCATCCAGCTCTGGAGAGCAACAGAGGCTTGTTTGATTTTGTTCACTTCAACATCCTTAATATTAAGACATGTAACACAAAATCTGTACCTCTCAGTGTATGTTCAGCTTCAATAACGGCATCCAACGGAGGCGGCTCAATGGCTTTGGACAAGAAATTCCCGATGGCACCCAGTCTCAGTAGCTTAATGCTGAGGGCCACCTCATGCAATGGTGTGCGGAAGATTTCAGGAGTCATATGGGTCTCCAGTCTGCATAACAATCATTAACATTTCAGATAATGTGATTTTGTTTGAGGTTTTGGTACAACTGAAGAATGACATTTCGTACTTTTCAAAACGAGCTCTGCTGCAGAGGTAAAAGCAGAAGCCTGGTTTGACTCTGCCAGCTCGTCCCTTCCTCTGCTCAAGGTTGGTCTTGGAGGCCCACACTGTGGCGTAGTTTGTCATGTTGTTGTGAGAAGTGAACAACTTCACTTTCTGCCTGAATGACATATTTGGTATTTGTGGACAAAACAGAATATATAGAGAAGAGAAATGTACATCAAAGAGATAGTTTCTTCCACAATGACAACTAATTTACTGACCCTAATGTCATTCCAAACCTGTATGACTTTGTGTTTAGCGTTACACAAAAGATGATAATGTTGGTAGCCAAACAGCTGGTTACTATTAACTTCCATTGAATTGACAAAAAATTATAATGTTTTGTGTTTTACAAAAGAAAGTCATGCAGGTTTGGAATGACATGATTTTTTTTTCCAAAAATCTTTTTTTGTTTTATTGTGTTAGTTAGCTGTTTTTTTTGTTGTCATTTTTACTTGATCAAAATAACCCAACTGCAGTTTGATTGAGATTAATTGGAATGCACAATGAAAAAAAACATGATTTTTGAAAATTGTTAAAAACGGAGTTATCTGTTTTTGCAAATGAATTCTTTATATGTATATACATAAACACACACACACACACACACACACATATACATATATATACATACATACACATACATACATTGCTGAATTAATACTTTAAAATGGATAATTTCCAGATAATATTTTAACTTTAATCAATGACAGTATAAAAGTCATTTACATTATATCTTAAATATGTGAAACATTTATACCTTATATTTTTCTCAGATGGTATAGTACTTTTTTTGCACCTAATTTAATAAAACAAACAAAAAAACATACATCTTCCTCTCCACCATCTTCATCTTTATCTTTTTTCTTCCGGTCCATTGGTGGTGGTACGAACTGAGTCATCTGAATGCAGTCTTCTAAGAAATACTCTGCAGATATCAAAACATAAATAATAATCTGTCAGGTTTTACAGTCAAGACATTCCAAATTAATGGTCTAACATTGAGCAATGGGTTTCCAAACATCCATAGGAGTATTTCATCCAGTGTGTGAGATGATGTAAATATTAAATCATTAAAATATCATTACAAAACAGTGCATTGTAAAAACATGCTTCTCACCTTGTACAGGATGTGCACGTCCATGCACCTCGATGATAGGACAGTTAAAAAAGTACTCCCTAAACATGGTTGTGTCAATGGTGGCAGACATGAGGATGATGCGCACATCAGGGTAGGCCTGGACCACATCTCTCAACACTACCAACAGGAAATCAGACTGGACAGAAAAACATACTTGTGAATAGGGTGAGTCATTGCACCGCTCTAAACACATTTTTTGAGATGTTAACATACTGTATATGTACAGGTTGCACAACAGTGAAAACAATAATAGCACTCATTAATGTCTATTATTAAGGGAAAAGCGGTTATTTTTTCAGTTTTTGGAGCAATTTCGTTCTTCCGGTTCAAAAAGCAAAGTTGAGCCTACGTCACGAAAAGTGACGTATGTGTATTCATTTGGAGTGGTGATTGGCTGCCGTAGTTGGAGTACGCCTCTACGTCATCAGCTTTCTGAGGTTTTCTCAGTATTATTCATGAGAATTAACTCTTATGGTCCAATCACTGCACTGTATTATGAATGAGATCTTACAGCAGAAAATTAAAATCTCATAAAAGAGCTTTGCGCTGTCAGTTCATTTCTGTAAACATGACCGTAACAATATTTAATATGCAACAATATGTAGAGCACGCATGAGAGAGCGGTTTCTGCACGGAATGCCGAGATGAGTTTAACACTCGCTGCGCGAATCATTCATATCCAGACCGGAGCAATCGTGTTTCAAGTTTATGTGAACATATTTCATATTCTCTCGTGCTCCGAATATATGTATGCACACATATCATGCCTTCTTCAAATAAAGGATGCACAAATAAGGGCACGGATACAGCGGTTCATCTGATCATGAACGCGATGACACGACGGATTATTGTGGTACACAGCAAACAAAGATATTGATCGAAAATTCAAAGAAGAGTGAACAAAAAGTAACTATGTCTTTATCCTTTCTGTTTTAAACTGATGCGTGTCATTTGTACTGAGACTGTAGTGCTGGTCAACGTGAAAATATTATAAAATTTTAAATGTTCTTCTTCATTTTTCATATCCAATATCTCTGCTTATTTATTTCAAATAATAATTTATCAAAACATATTGGATTTGTTCATGATAGTTGTTAGTCTCTAATGACAGGATTTCTTAACAGTTATTTATCATTATTTTTATATTTTTAAAATATATCAAGGTGGCCCCTATCTCTGTTGTTGTTTGTATTTTCTTTCTTTCTCTGCTCATATTTTAATATTCATTTGTCTCTATAATGAGTGTGTTGTAGGTCTGTGTTTTATTGGTTGTTTTATAGGGCTGCCCTCGACTAAAGATTTTTCTGGTCGACTAGTAGTTGTTCATTTTAAGCATTAGTCGACTAATCGCACGTTTATTAATAAACCATTTAAATCATTATAATGAGCCTTTAATTACCTACATTGCCTAATAAGCGCTCAAGCACACACAAAGCTTGGAGTGCACACAAATAAACGTAGAGTCTTTACAGATTTGAAATGTGTATTACTCTTATCTGTATGACCAAAAATGGGGGAGTATTTTAAGAGCAAGTGGCCGCACTGGCGCCTCTATCTCATGCTGTGAACGCTACAGCTTCCACACTCTGCAGACACTTGAATAGCGCACATTTCTCTGGGTTAACATTAGATTAAGTGGCCATGTGAAGTTACTAATACTTACATCTTTCAGATGATAAGCCATATTTGAGGTCGATGAATGATAGGCGAGCGTTTGGATGTCCTGCCCGATGTACTGTA
>NW_015658063.1:1224887-1233828 GCF_001515625.1 Sinocyclocheilus rhinocerous | reverse complement strand
TTTTTTTTTCTGCGACTAATAAAATTTTGGTCGACCAAGCCTCTCTTCTGGTCGACTAAAGATTAGTCGACTATTAGGGGGCAGCCCTATTTTTTTTCTCCCCTCTTCCCACCCTCTACACTCCCACAGCTTTACACACCCATTTCTTGACTCTTTCTCAAATCTGAGGTGTGAACAACCAGTGCTAAAACAGGGGGGTTTCATGACACTTTAAAGCTGATATGGTAACATTGGACTTACATTTAAGTCCCTCTCATGGATTTCATCCACAATCACATGACTGATGCCACGGATACCAGCTTCCAGCTTCCTCAGCAACACTCCTGTGAATAAGACATTTTTAGTTCTATCACCCAACCCTGTGCAATGTGCCACAGTCCGAGATTAAGAAATTAACGTACCAACTGTGCAGAAGAGGATGCTGGCATGAGGTCTGGGCAGGACAGACTCAAAACGCACACTGTAGCCACAACTTTTCCCCACCTCCTCTCCTCTCTCGAATGATACACGTTCAGACACTGACACAGCACTGATCCGTCTTGGCTAAGAGGATAAACGGCAGCAGAAGCAAGTCACATTACTGTCTTGTTCTTAAGGTGACCAAGCACATAAAATCAGTAAGCATTTCAACAGGCTCACCTGCGTAACAATGATATTGCATTCAGATGCCTTTCCTGCCTGTACGAACTCATCCAAGATGTACTGAGGAACCTGAGTAGTCTTTCCACAGCCAGTGGCTCCACGAATGATGACCACTGGGTTATTGTGAATGGCGGACATGATTTGCTCCTCAAAGTTTTTGACTGGCAGCTGACTTCGCTCCATCAGAATCTGTAAAAAGACCATGCTGTTAGTAATCTGACAATACCAAATGCATATTAATATGATAACTTTAAAACTTTAGTCCCTGTCAACAATTCTTGCTCATGAAAAATGCTCAAACTAAAAAATAAAAATGGGCATGCTGAATATCCCATGAAATATAAAAAGTTTAATATAGATTGAAGAGTTTTCTCTTGATTTTTATAATTAAAAAAAAAATTTTTTTATATGCAATAGTGTGCAATGGCTGTCATCAGTATTGTTCATTCATCTGCCTAGAAGAGAAAAACTGCAAATATTAAATGTGCTTATCTTCTAAAAGTGAATTTCATTCATGTTTAGAGTATGCTAGTATGCTAACATACAAATGTGTTATATATATATATATATACACAGTAGGGCTGGGTATCGAGTTCGATACTTTTTAGGCACCGACCGAATTGCCTCGATACCATCGAGTATCGAAAAACGTCTTGTCGTTCGGTACCAAATTTCGATACCTAAGGGGTTAATCTCATCAGTGTCAGTGAGCCAATAAGCCTGCAGCACTAGCCGCTGTGTTCGACTAGAAGGTACAGGAGTCGTACAGTACAGTAAGCACGAGTGAGTCTGTTATAATAATGCGTATATGAGTGCTCTTGACGCACTGATCGCACATTGTATTTATGCACGGGCACAGACATTTCCGTACATTCACGTTGTTTCCACACACATTCACGATGTTTTGATTTGTCATGTTTATGTTGCTGTGGTTAGTTATACGGAATGGATCCGTGTACTGTAGTAGACAATCATATACACCTAGGATAACTTGAGGGTGAGTAATTTATGGGCTAATTTTCATTTTTGGGTGAACTAACCCTTTAACCGCACCCGAGCGTGTTTGACCCCAAAAGCTCGGTTCGTTTGACTAGTGTGATCGCTCCGTGCCGCGCTTGGAAGAGGTGGGGCAGAGCACGGTACGCATGTAGTGTGAGCGCTAACCGCACCGGAGAGCGGAACTTCTGATACGTGCAGCATGACTGCGTTAACATTTCTGACTTTCATAATAACAAAAAAAACTGCGTTAACGCGCGATAAAATAATTGTCGGCGTTAATCAATTAATGCATTAACTTGCCCAGCCCTAATACATATACATATATATATATATATTGTTTGACTGCCATAAAAGGGATGAGGGGGTTGTGAAATACCCTCAAATGTAATACATAATGTAATTTATATATAATATAAATGTGAAATGGCCTCAAATAAAATACACATGGACTAAAACCAACAAAACTCCAATTTCAATTTCATGGATTTTTTCAGGGCTGTTTTTATCTCACCGTCTGCAGATTTTTGTCCTGTTCCAGCTGGTAGTTGAGCTCATGCAGCAGGTCTGTGCTGATCTGTTCTGGAGTACACTGTAAACCAAAGTACAATAGGTTTTCAATGGCATGAAGTGTATCACACCAATTTCACTTGCTATCATTGAGTTAAAAGAGTTCATCACAGAACAGCGGACTCACAAATGCCAGCGGCCCTTCGTCGATGTTGGAGCTGGTCCATGGGTTCCAGTTGACCTGCGGAGGAGACCACGGCACCACTCCTGCTGTGCTCTGCCTTTGTGAGGGCTCAAACTGAGCCATCTTCCCTTGCACCAGAGATACTGGACTGTTGGGGTCCTGAGGCTAAAAAAAGGACACACGTTCTTTTTTATTCTTACTTGGTAATGCTCATAAGTCAGGAAGGTTTTCTGTCCAACACTTACAGGAGGAGGGATCTGGATGCCAAGTTCCTGCACAATACTGTGTATTTGATGCTGTACATCATCACTGAGATTCACTTCATATACATCCACCTGTCACAGCAACCAAAACAGGAAGTTAGTAGAGTCAGTAAACACACAGGTCTCAGAAGACAGATAAACTGGGGTGTTAAACTCACAGTCTCTCCTTCTTTCTTCTTGGTCTGTCCTGTGTAGGCTTCTACAACCCCCAAATGGTAAAGTTGACGGACAATTGACAGCGCACAAGACTGGGCAGCCAGCTTCTTTGTAGAGCCATGCTCACGGGCAAAAACCTCTGGAAAAGTAGGGCAGCTTTAGCAAGGACACACATTCTAATGTGAAACCATTGGCCCTTGACCTTACAGTTTATTATGTACGTTTTCTGATACTTACTCCTACCCAGTTGTCTTACAAAGATTGTCATCTCAGCAATAAAACTCCTATAACAGAGCAAGATTTAAAATCAAGACGTCCCAACATGACATTTAGCCCACAGGTGTCTTTACAAGATTTAAGCACAAATTGACCTTACAGTTTATTATGTAGGTTTTCTGATACTTACTCCTACCCAGTTGTCTTACAAAGATTGTCATCTCAGCAATAAAACTCCTATAACAGAGCAAGATTTAAAATCAAGACGTCCCCAACATGACATTTAGCCCACAGGTGTCTTTACAAGATTTAAGCACAAAGAAACTCCACAAACTGACCTCTTAACCGGACGGCACATGAGATCAACAGAGTGACATTTCAGCGCAGTCCGTACAGGACAACCCATCCAGAGCAGGTTTGTTTTTCTGCCAGACTTCTAAACATGGTGTTATTCCTCTCTAGGTACTGGAGGCCTTGACCCCTGATGGACAAGTGACACCAGAAATCACAACCAGACATTATTTTGCCTCTCCCACCTCTAAACCCAACCAATCACATACTTCACCATGTGACCTCTTAGTGTAGCCTAAGTCATGTCACATGTTTTCCCCCATGTAAGGTTGTGATTTCTGGCATCTCTATTGTCCTCCTTTAAGATTACATACTACACGGATGAATCTCACAAAAAAACATGTCCAGGTCACATTTCACCCCCCCAACAATATGAAATAAAAACCTAAATAGTCCTAAATAGACATAATAATAAAGCATGTTTTTAGAACAATAAGATTTTTTTTTTTGCATTGATATTATGACAAATACTTTCATTATTCTTATACATTTGAAATACAGTATTTTACGTGATGCAGTGAAATATGACCTGGACATGTTCTTGACAAGTTTCGTGAGATTCACCCATAAATCATTGTTGATTTTGTAAGGTAACATCCGAGATGAGACCGTCTTTAAGTGGTCTGAGATCTCCTTGAGGTTAGATACACATCAAGGAGTTCTCTTGTCATTGTTTCAGTCCAGCAGAAAAACAAACCTTTGACTCATTACATTTAAATGCAAAGTCTGATTTTCGATGAGGATACCAGTTTTTAATTGAAAACATTAGCCTACAAATGAATAATTCTATTAAACAGCACATGGAATGGGTTCAAAACTAAGCTGTTGTCGTAAATGGGAATGTTCTGACCTGTTGTGGTCAGGTCCGACTTGGCTGTACTTGTAGTCGGTTTGGTTCTTCTCCTTCTGAAAGAACTGGTTCAGACGGGCCTTTGCATTGTCCAGAGTCCAGTTCCCATGCAGTCCAGCATTTAGATCAACTTCCTCTGATTCCAAGGTCTTGGGGAATGAGAAAAGACCCCTTAATTCTCAGAAACTTTCTATAAAAACCTGGGTAAAAAAAATGAAGACCTACTGCTTTTGCATCCTGATCCTCTCTCTTAGAGTAATATTCCTGCAGGAGTTCCCATGCAGTCCAGCATTTAGATCAACTTCCTCTGATTCCAAGGTCTTGGGGAATGAGAAAAGACCCCTTAATTCTCAGAAACTTTCTATAAAAACCTGGGTAAAAAAATGAAGACCTACTGCTTTTGCATCCTGATCCTCTCTCTTAGAGTAATATTCCTGCAGATTGGCTCCTCGCTCCCATTGGGCGTTACCAAATCCAGAATAGCCCAAACCTGTGACTCCAGGAACGGGTGCAGAACCCTCAGAAGGTTCTGAGACACAGGAACAATACAGCATTAAAATAGTTGTTTTAGTCAATGTTAGAAATGGTTTAAACATTGGTTAGCTAACTAGCCCACAACTGGTAGATGCCGTAACTACACCAATCTGCAGGCAAAAGGCATCTTTCTCCATTGACATCTAAACAACACCTAAAACACTGATATTAAATTATAGCAGATGTTTTGTTAGCAACCAATTACTGGATGAATCCAAGTATAACATAAGGTACCTCCCCCCGATTCCTTCTTCACAGCCAGATGTGGAGGTAGTGGACAGTTGGATGGGAGATTTCCAAACCCACCACCTTCTTCATTCCCTCCATCAGGTACGCTGACCTGAAAACGATAAATGTAAACCCAGACCTTCCTCATAATACAGACGAGCAGTGGAAGAACTTTAAACAGAGATGTGATACTGACCCCTAGAGCAGGAACTTCACTAGGACTAATTTCTTTCGTCCGAACAAGATAATTCACAAAATCTCGGGCTGCATTGGACTGAGCATCCTTCTTGTTGGTAGAATTTCCCATGGCAATGTAACTGTAACCCTCAATACGCACCTTAAAGAAACATGGTTCAAAACAACAAACCCCTTTTATTACAAAGTATTTTATATACAATTTGCAAGTGACTTTAAGAGGCCTCAGCCTTATTCTCACCTCACACAAGAATTTCTGTCTGTTTTTATTTCCAGCTGCTCGGATGTCATAGCTCGGCGTTAGCTTCTTTTTTCCACACCAAGCATACAGGAAGTTCTTAATGTCCGCCATGGTTGACGGCCTGCATGTGAATTAAATTTAATAAAACGATTAAAAATAAAAGCAAGATTATTAATCGCCTATAGGAAAATAATATGGTAAACTCTGCAATCGTCCCATTTCTCAGAGATAACGTTAGCCTAAACGTAACCATGCACTGACTGCAAGACTAACGTTAGGCGGGAAAAAAAGGATTAAAGCTCTAATGCAAGAATAACTTATCCAACTCGTTAGCATTTTAAACTGTCATCACAAGAAAAATCATACATTTAAAATACACAATTAAACAGCTAAAGAGGTTTTTTGGCTATATATTTGCAAGTAGTCTGCCGCAATGAATGGGCTAACATTAGCTAACGTTAGCTGGTTCCTGCAGCCATATCTAGGCCATATAATAAAAGTACTATTAAACAAAGCTATTAAATAAAAATGAAGATGAACTAGGCTACGTTTGTATCATACCCGACAAAGGCCCTTTCGCACAAATCCAAACAAGACGCACACGACGTTCAGAAAAGTACGTATGTTACGATACAGGCCAGCTTACAGAGCACAAGAACACGCAGGCAGATCAGAACAGGAAGTGACGCAGTTGGGGGTTAAAATGAGGAAAACTTAATTCATTTGAAATACGGGACGATTCCGTATTTTAAGGGACGGGTGGCAACCCTATACTTTGGGTGTATCCGAGATATGACATCTGGACAGTGGCAATGACAAACTTGTTTAGCCGTTTAATTGCACATTTCAAATTCTACCCACTTTTGGGTTGTAACAATTATGAAACTATGATTTCAACTGTATCTATATACTACAGTTCAAAAGTTCGGGGTCAGTAAGATTGTTTTTTGTAAGAAATGTCTTATGCTAACCATTTATTTTTACATTTAATTAATCAAAAATACAGTAAATAAAACGGTGATATCGTGAAATATTTCAGTTTAAAATAATGTTTCTATTTGAATGTGCTTTAAAATGTAATTTATTCCTGAGATGGCAAAGCTAAATTTTTAAGCGGCCATTGCTCCAGTCTTCAGTGTCACATGATGCATTAAAAATTATTCTGTTATTGATCAGTGCTAAGAAACAGTTATTTTCAGAGTTGAAACAGTTGCTGTTTTAACGGCTTAATATTTTTGTGGAGAGTGATTCATTTTTGTTCTGGATTCTTTTATGGATAGAAAATTCCAAGGAACAGCATTTATTTGAAATAAATATTTTGAACCATTATAAATTATATTTACTGTCACTTTTGATCAACAATGCATGTTTGCTGAATAAAGTATTAAAATATTCGGTAACACTTTTTAATAAGGTTCCGTGCATTAACTAACATTAACTAAGAAAGAGCAATACACTTGTTACATTATTCATTAATCTCTGTTAATGTTAGTTAATAAAAATACAGCTGTTCATTGTTGTTCCAACTTAGCTCAGGTTCATTAACTAACATTAACAGAGTCCATTTTTTTTTATTTTGATACTGTATTAGTAAATGTTGGAATCAGCATTAACTAAGATTAATAAATGCTTTATTACTATTTTCATTGTTAGTTCATGTTATCTAATGTAGTTAACAAATGGAACTTTATTGTAAAGTGCTACCAAATAATGTAATATAAAACAATATAATAATGAATACAACCATATTTAATGGGAATGACTCTTCTTTTAGTAATGTGCATTAATGCCAATAACTGTCAGGGTTCTGCCCTGACACTCCCGTTTGTCTTGTGTTTGTTTCTTGTGTCTGTTGTCCTGTGTCAGCACATGGCCTAGTTTGTTTTTCTCAGCCATGTGCTTCTCTAGCCCCTCCTCCTTGTTTAAGCAGATTAATTAAAGTATAAATATTATTGAGAACATAATATATATATATATATATATATATTTGGGGGTTAAAATGAGGAAAACTTAATTCATTTGAAATACGGGACGATTCCGTATTTTAAGGGACGGGTGGCAACCCTATACTTTGGGTGTATCCGAGATATGACATCTGGACAGTGGCAATGACAAACTTGTTTAGCCGTTTAATTGCACATTTCAAATTCTACCCACTTTTGGGTTGTAACAATTATGAAACTATGATTTCAACTGTATCTATATACTACAGTTCAAAAGTTCGGGGTCAGTAAGATTGTTTTTTGTAAGAAATGTCTTATGCTAACCATTTATTTTTACATTTAATTAATCAAAAATACAGTAAATAAAACGGTGATATCGTGAAATATTTCAGTTTAAAATAATGTTTCTATTTGAATGTGCTTTAAAATGTAATTTATTCCTGAGATGGCAAAGCTAAATTTTTAAGCGGCCATTGCTCCAGTCTTCAGTGTCACATGATGCATTAAAAATTATTCTGTTATTGATCAGTGCTAAGAAACAGTTATTTTCAGAGTTGAAACAGTTGCTGTTTTAACGGCTTAATATTTTTGTGGAGAGTGATTCATTTTTGTTCTGGATTCTTTTATGGATAGAAAATTCCAAGGAACAGCATTTATTTGAAATAAATATTTTGAACCATTATAAATTATATTTACTGTCACTTTTGATCAACAATGCATGTTTGCTGAATAAAGTATTAAAATATTCGGTAACACTTTTTAATAAGGTTCCGTGCATTAACTAACATTAACTAAGAAAGAGCAATACACTTGTTACATTATTCATTAATCTCTGTTAATGTTAGTTAATAAAAATACAGCTGTTCATTGTTGTTCCAACTTAGCTCAGGTTCATTAACTAACATTAACAGAGTCCATTTTTTTTTATTTTGATACTGTATTAGTAAATGTTGGAATCAGCATTAACTAAGATTAATAAATGCTTTATTACTATTTTCATTGTTAGTTCATGTTATCTAATGTAGTTAACAAATGGAACTTTATTGTAAAGTGCTACCAAATAATGTAATATAAAACAATATAATAATGAATACAACCATATTTAATGGGAATGACTCTTTTAGTAACGTGCATTAATGCCAATAACTGTCAGGGTTCTGCCCTGACACTCCCGTTTGTCTTGTGTTTGTTTCTTGTGTCTGTTGTCCTGTGTCAGCACATGGCCTAGTTTGTTTTTCTCAGCCATGTGCTTCTCTAGCCCCTCCTCCTTGTTTCCTCTTTACCACACCCTCTTGTTAGCCTTGTTGGTCTAATTGTGCTCACCTGGTCCTCGTGTGTTTTCCTCCCTATTTATAGTGCCCCTTGCCCTACTGTATTTGCTGGTCCGTGGTCATTCTTTTCCTCACTGTGTTTGTCTCTGTCTGTGGATGAGTATGTGTTCCTGTCTCCTTGATCTTGTGCTCTAGTCTTGTCTCTTGTAATTCTGTTCTTGTCTTGCTCCTTGTTTTTGGATTTTGTCTGTTTTTGTCTTTTTGCTTTTATTTTAGTATTCATTTAGTTGTCTTAGTCCTGGTCTTTTGTTTGCATTTTTTTGGTTGATATTTAAGTTGTGTTGGTTAATTTAATAATTTT
>NW_015658063.1:1223174-1224849 GCF_001515625.1 Sinocyclocheilus rhinocerous | reverse complement strand
AAGCAGATTAATTAAAGTATAAATATTATTGAGAACATAATATATATATATATATATATATATATATATATTTGGGGGTTAAAATGAGGAAAACTTAATTCATTTGAAATACGGGACGATTCCGTATTTTAAGGGACGGGTGGCAACCCTATACTTTGGGTGTATCCGAGATATGACATCTGGACAGTGGCAATGACAAACTTGTTTAGCCGTTTAATTGCACATTTCAAATTCTACCCACTTTTGGGTTGTAACAATTATGAAACTATGATTTCAACTGTATCTATATACTACAGTTCAAAAGTTCGGGGTCAGTAAGATTGTTTTTTGTAAGAAATGTCTTATGCTAACCATTTATTTTTACATTTAATTAATCAAAAATACAGTAAATAAAACGGTGATATCGTGAAATATTTCAGTTTAAAATAATGTTTCTATTTGAATGTGCTTTAAAATGTAATTTATTCCTGAGATGGCAAAGCTAAATTTTTAAGCAGCCATTGCTCCAGTCTTCAGTGTCACATGATGCATTAAAAATTATTCTGTTATTGATCAGTGCTAAGAAACAGTTATTTTCAGAGTTGAAACAGTTGCTGTTTTAACGGCTTAATATTTTTGTGGAGAGTGATTCATTTTTGTTCTGGATTCTTTTATGGATAGAAAATTCCAAGGAACAGCATTTATTTGAAATAAATATTTTGAACCATTATAAATTATATTTACTGTCACTTTTGATCAACAATGCATGTTTGCTGAATAAAGTATTAAAATATTCGGTAACACTTTTTAATAAGGTTCCGTGCATTAACTAACATTAACTAAGAAAGAGCAATACACTTGTTACATTATTCATTAATCTTTGTTAATGTTAGTTAATAAAAATACAGCTGTTCATTGTTGTTCCAACTTAGCTCAGGTTCATTAACTAACATTAACAGAGTCCATTTTTTTTTATTTTGATACTGTATTAGTAAATGTTGGAATCAGCATTAACTAAGATTAATAAATGCTTTATTACTATTTTCATTGTTAGTTCATGTTATCTAATGTAGTTAACAAATGGAACTTTATTGTAAAGTGCTACCAAATAATGTAATATAAAACAATATAATAATGAATACAACCATATTTAATGGGAATGACTCTTTTAGTAACGTGCATTAATGCCAATAACTGTCAGGGTTCTGCCCTGACACTCCCGTTTGTCTTGTGTTTGTTTCTTGTGTCTGTTGTCCTGTGTCAGCACATGGCCTAGTTTGTTTTTCTCAGCCATGTGCTTCTCTAGCCCCTCCTCCTTGTTTCCTCTTTACCACACCCTCTTGTTAGCCTTGTTGGTCTAATTGTGCTCACCTGGTCCTCGTGTGTTTTCCTCCCTATTTATAGTGCCCCTTGCCCTACTGTCTTTGCCGATCTGTGGTCATTCTTTCCTTCACTGTGTTTGTCTCTGTCTGTGGATGAGTATGTGTTCCTGTCTCCTTGATCTTGTGCTCTAGTCTTGTCTCTTGTAATTCTGTTCTTGTCTTGCTCCTTGTTTTTGGATTTTGTCTGTTTTTGTCTTTTTGCTTTTATTTTAGTATTCATTTAGTTGTCTTAGTCCTGGTCTTTTGTTTGCATTTTTTTGGTTGATATTTAAGTTGTGTTGGTTAATTTAATAATTTTTAACTTTTTTTTTTTT
>NW_015658063.1:1187795-1223164 GCF_001515625.1 Sinocyclocheilus rhinocerous | reverse complement strand
ATGTTTTGTCTTGTTGTGGTGTTAGAGTTCCTGTCCTGACCTGTTCCTGTCCACTGGTTCCCTTGCCTGGCATGCTTCAGAGTTTATGGTCAATAAGTATCTGAGCTCAGCTCTCTGGTGCCATGCTCTGGTCTCTCCACCGGCCTGGTCTTGCCGCCTCCTCTGCTGCTATAGTATTCTGCCAGTTGATGTCTGAGGCTGTTGTGGCCTCCCTCCCTTATCTCGGTTTTCTGTGTTCCTGTTGTGGTATCACCTGTGCACCTCACAACAACCCTTTTGTATTGATCTGTTTTGTCAATAAACCCTTGTTACTCACACTGCAATTGGGTCCTCCTTCCAGATCCCTGACAATAACAGCAAAATGAATGGAAGCAGAAATGCTAAATCAGTTTTGGTCACATACAGACAACATAATCAATGAGGCCACAATCCATCTTTATTCAATGCTCAGCTTTCAACTCTGAGACTGACCATCAAATATATCGCTACGAGAACAGCAAACATTGAGGAGTTCTGTGCCACAAAAGGTTAACGGCATTGATGCTCATATGGACCGAGTGAGAACACTGTGAAAAAAAACAATGACTTTCATTAAAAGTAGCAGACCAACAATAAACAGGATCAGAAAGAGGGCAGTGAGACCGTCTAGAACAAGAGGGCAGTGAGACTGTAGATTGGTGGTTTCACAGCACTCTGGTCAGATACATAAAACACATATAGGGCAAAAAATGTTAAGTTGGGTTGAGTGCCAGTAAAATAGCCTACATATGTCAAAATGAAAATTCAGTTCAATATTTTAATTTACTAAACCCACTGCTTCAGTCATATTTTTAGTAAAATTAATGAACACATATTTCAATTTATTGAATATCATGTTCTAGATTTGTTTTAATTGAACTGTGGCTGGCTTAATTGTGTCCTTTTAGTCAACTAAAATCAGTCATAACACCTTTTGCAAGATGATAAAACAATAATAATAAAAAACAAAACAATAGAAAACTTGTGTTAGAAAACTGAGTGCATAAAATTGCCTTTCATCTATTTCTGCCTGTCAGATTCTGCAACTTGGGGACATTTACAGCTACGGCCGATACCTATGTGCTTTTCTTAATTTTTTCTTTTAAAACAATTCTATTTTAAGATATGTACATCTCCTTCATATATCTTAGGCAATAATTAAAAATCTGTTTGCAATCTTAAATCTGCATTTATGCGTAAATCAGTATTTAAAAAAAACAAACTCACTGACTCAGAACCGAAGCTACGCTTTACTCTCCCACGCAATCTCAAAACACTCCTCTGCAGTAGCATTTCTGTACAGAACCAATATTAGATAACGTTTATATACATTAATAACCAGACATTCCTTGCAATCGCATGTTTACAGTAGTCAGTCAGTTTAGGCATGTAGTCAAGGTACTCAGTCTGTGTTGAACTCAACCAATCGGTGCTGGTGATCTGTCTGGGAGCACCAATCGGCACAGCTCATCAAGTCCATGAGCACCAATCAGCAGCTGCTGTTCTTGAACTCTCCGTTCTCAGTGATGGAGAGCTTGGTGGGGTTGGTGGGCGACAGGCCGTTGCGGAGGTTGTGCATGCTGTATCGCTCTTTGACCTGAGTGAGGGCACTCATCAGCCGAGAGTTAGCTGCATCCAGGGAGCTGATCCTCTTCTCCTGCAAGCACATTCAAATTTAAGATTTAAAGATATCTTAATTTTTTACATAAATTAAAGGGATATTCAAGGTTACATATTACAGCCTGCTCTTGGCGATTTAGCAGCAGAAACACAGAGCTCACATTTTTGTTCAAACATTTATAATAATTATATTATAAATATATATATATATATATATATATATACACACATACATACACATACACGAAATGATTATATAATAAATATTACATTTTATGCATAATACTATATGTGTGTGTGTGTGTAGAAAATAAAAAAATATATTATAACAAATATTATATATAATGGTTCATTTATTATTAATATATATTACATACAATTTATTATTATTATTAATTCTACTATTATTAATTTTATAATTAAAGGTAGGATTGCTTTTTCAGGTGAATGAACTTTTATTATGCCTTACATTATACTAAACTTTTCACAAATATGTATAAAATCCTATCTCTAGTATATTTATTTTTCAAACTTGAAATTACATTTAACCATGAATATTCCTTTAAAAAGATTCAATACAAATAAAATAATATAGTAAACAAATGACATTGTCCAAAAAGGAAAATGGTGGACATAGATGGTGAAACTGAATGTGTTAGCAAAAAAAAAAGTGAAAAAGTAAATAAATAAAACTAATTAAAAAGAATGTAAGTCATGTTTTATCATGTATATTTTTTCAACAAAATATAACCAAATCAACTCTATCTTCATTTCAAAGGAAGATCATTTTAAAAAGACAAATAATAGCTGATGTGAATAGGGCCTATTAATAATTTGTGCCAGTCTGACAGCGGTCAGGCAAGTGAACAATCACATGTGCTACAAGCACATACACGCAAAAGAGCAAGTTTGTAAGGACAGCAAAATCAGGACAACTCAAATCCTGTATAAGCAACAGATGCAGACAAAAACCAGACAAGAGAGACCATCATTACACTATAAAGTAAATCTGCAGAGGGCAGTGGCAACTTGTGGAGTGCACACACACCGACTACAGTGCTGGGAGTGTGGCAGCATGGGCAAAAAGGAAGTGACTAGGCAAAAATAAGGAGGGAAAATAAAAAACAGCAGCCCAAGCACAGGTACCAGGTAGTAAATCTGCTTCGAGAGATCCATATCAACACATTCCTCAATAGCATCACACTAAACATCAGGAAGATGCTCTGACAGCTTTGAAATGTGGGAAAAGCATGAACATTTACCAAACACGAGGAGAATTTTTAAAGTCAAATGACAAAACAGGCTATGACTGAAAAGTTTAAGTATGCAAACGTATTTAAGTATCTTGTTTAAAGGTAAAGTGTGCAATTTCTATGTCACTAATAATGTCATGGACAGTTTCATTCTGCCTGAAGTACTTTTCAGTTCCTGATTAGAAATCCTACAAACTTTCTTTAAGATGAACTGTTACAACAATCACTAATGTTTTTTTTTTTTTTACATTTAATATAAATTAAAATACTAATTAAAATGAAAATTCTGTCATCATTTACTCACCCTCATATCGTTTCTGTGGACAGTAAAAAAAACAACAACAACACTATTTTGAAGAATGTTGGTAGCCACACAATTTTGGTTCTCATTGACTTCCACTGGATGCACAAAAACAATGAAAGTCAATTGGAACTGTTTGGTTAACAACATTCTTCAAAATATATTCTTCTGTTTTCCTTAGAAAAAAAAAAAAAAAAGCACAAACAGGGTTGGAACAGATTTTTCATTTTTGGGTGAACAATCCTTTTAAATATCTAATAAATAATTAAATATGAATAAAATAAAATAAATTACATTTAAAGTGAATATATGTATAATATGTAACATCAATAATATAATCACGTTATACAGTCAAACCAAAAATTATTCAAACACCAGATATCATTTTTGATATTTTTTTACTAGTGGGTGGAGGACACTACAGTTCAATTTAAGGGAGGATAGCAAAAAGTAAACTGACACACAGTGTTATACCTATTAATTCTTCATACATTCTTTTAATTTTCTTTTTACACCACAGACTGAACAAAATTAAGCATTGCTTGGTAATTGGTTGTCCTAAATTGGTATTATCTAATTATGTACTTAAATTTACCATTTTCTAAACTATAGCGAATAAACTGTAATAATGTGAGAAATCTTGAAGGTGTCAGAATATATTTTGGTTTGATTGTAGATAAATGTATAAATTTCTAGTTAAAATTAATATAATAAATTTTTTTGGTTAGCTTACGTTTCACATCCTATATCCAATGCAATCATTAGTTTTTTTACAGTATATATATATATATATAAATAATAAAATATAATAATTTATATGTATTATTACATTCTTGTTTGTTATAAATTTTTGTTATAGTGATCTCTGTGCAATTTGGATAGAGCGTCTTTTAACACTGAAAAACGACACACTTCACATTTAACCTTCATTTTATTTAGATTTAGATATTTAGATCATCTGAAGTGGAGAGAAACAAAATGGCTTGGAGGACTGAGTGTTGCAAAGGTTCAGGCCAGGCATGGGTGTTGGATCGGGGTGCGCTTACATAAGCCTAGCTGCTCTGCAGGAGCAGAACTGTTTGCTTGTACTTGCCTGCTGGTATTACCTCAGTTCCATTAGCGACCTGGAATTCAGTAGGACACAGTAACAATGAGCCAGTCAGCAGCCTGTTTGCTTTAATACCATCTGAGGTTTAGCAGGGAGTTCAAAGCATACCACTGTGCAGCACACACAGGCCAGCTCCTCACAACCAGACAGTAGACTAAGATGATCTCCAAACTCTCACTCAAGTTCCCTTGCATTTATCATGCTGGTTAACATGGTCATCTGCAATACCTGTGCATCGATTATCTTCTGCTTGGCGTCTATGACCGCTTGCATCTCTGTATGGTCTCTCTTCAGTTCTTCCTCCACGGCCATCAGCCTATGAGCCACAATGACACAAAACCTTGTCAGATTTCACATGGTTTTGGAATATCAAACAGTTTCGACATTGCAGATTTGGTTGTTTATGGATAGTTTTGTTTATGTACAAATTAAAGATAAAAAGGAAAAAGGTATAGTATAGGGGACTAGTATTGTCAAAAGTACCGACTTCGGTACAATGATTATCACTTCACGCTCTTCACCGAGTGCTCGCACAGATGTACACGGGAGCGTTTGAAAGCCGCGTCTATCAGCAGATCCCTAATATATCTGCACATAGACAGATCCGCTGACAGATGCCTGCTTTCAAACGCTCCTGTGTGAGCGCTCGGTGAAGAGCATGAAGCGATGATCATTGTAGCCAATCACAGTCATATCTGTTGAGCGCGTGAACACAATGGCCAATCAGCAGTGTTTAAGAATCCGCTCAACAGCGCTCAAATGTTAGCGGGAAATGGACGTTTTTTAAATTTCAGTACTGACTGATACCGAAGTCTGTACTTTTGACAACACTAATAGGGACCAATTCTTACTATTAACTAGATGCTTATTAGCATGCCTATTATTAACATATTGGCTGCACTTATAAAGCACATGTTCTGCATGACCATATTCTACATCCCTAATCCGACCTAATACCTAAACTTAACAACGGCCTTACTAACTATTAATAAGCAGCAAATTAGAAGCTTATTAAGGCAAAAGTCTTTGTTCAATGGTTTGTTAATGGCGAGAATTGGGCCTTAAAATAAAGCGTAACCAAAAAAAAATTAATTAAAACTTAAACACATTCATACCCTAAATAAAGGATTAAGGAAAAAAAACAGCATTTATACAGTATTGTATTGTTAATCAACAAATGTACATATATATACACACAAGGATTTTACTAAACATTTACTAAATATTTAGACTGTATTTTGAGGTTTGCAACCAAAAGTATAAGATAATCACTCCTTTATAATATACTGTAAATTTGGTCATACACTCACCGGCAGATAATACTCTTCATCTGGCTGTCTTTCTCCTCTTGTTGTCTGCGCAGACGGTCCTCACTGTCCTCCAATCGAGCCTTGTATTCCAAAAGCAGCTTCTGCATCTGCTGTTCCTGTGCCAGCAGCCTCCTCTCATATTCCTCCAGTCGCCGACTAGACGCCCGCAGACGCTCCTTCAGTTTTGAGATTTCCTGTTCGTACTTCAGAGAAAAAGAGTAGAACCTCTTAAAACCTACTACAGTGACTATCTAAAGCATATTTGCAGCAATTTCTTCTTTTTGTACCTTCTCTACATGTTTGGCATCATCTTTGCTCTGTCCTTCCTCTTCCTCATCTTCATACTGGCCGTTATTCAGGACCCATGCTGCCGTTCGCTCCACTGGGGACAGGGTGACTGACTCTACAGGTGACTGTACCTTATGGACACATGCAAAAGAAAGCATTATTTGGGTTCAAACATGTCTGGGTAAAGCGAACTCTTTCCTCATCTCGGTCATTACCTGTTTGGCGCCTCGTCCTCCTGGAACCGAACTGTCTCTGGAGCACGAGGACTGCTGTCTGGATCTCTCACCGCTCTGCTGCATGGGTTCAGTGTTGACGCTGCTGCTGCTACGCAGGGAAGTGCTGTGAGGAAGCGATCTTGGAGTTCGCGACGGTGTGTTTCCTGCCACCAGCCCCACTCCTCGACTCTGTTGCTCCACCTTCACGATATGCGCCGTACCTGTGCTGCTCTGCCTCGGTACCGCCACAACCTGGGCTCCCGAGTGCTGGTCTGCCAGGGGAGGGTGCCAGCGTGCTGTGGGAGGAGGTGTTTCTTGTCTCTGGATGCTTTTGCGGGTGAGTTCTTCCTCCACGCTGCTGGTGGAGGGCATCCGTGCTCTGGGAGTAGCTCCCCGGCCCCCTGACGCACTGGGACTGGCGCTCCGAGAGCTGCCTGTGCTCAGGTTCTCCGAGCTGGAGTCTGGCTGCAGGGACTGGGCGGAGTGCGTGGATTGTGCGTGCAGGTTACTGAGGTGGTAAACAGGGTTTTGGAAAGACAGCGGTTGCAGGCTACGCTGCTGGCTGAGGGAGGGGTGTATAGGGCGCCGCACTTGCGGGGCACTTTGCGGCAAGTTGTCTCTTAGTTGGGGAACTTTTGGATGGACAGGGGGCTGGTGGAGGTGTGGAGGGGGGACAGGGCCAATGGAGGCCTGAGAGCCCACTCGGCCTAATCTAGGTGGGGTTTCGTTGAGAGAGTTAGGACCCGGATGCCCTTGTGCCAGGTAAGAGTCCTGCAGGTCCATTAGAGATATACTGCGTCCATTCGGTAGTGGACTGTCTCGCTCCTCTTTGTCAGAGAAGCTCATGCTGTGAGTGGAGGACTGCTGACCCAATAAAGGATGCTTGCCTCGGACTAATGCCTCCATGTGCTCCTGGACAGGAGATTTGATGCTCCTCATTTCACTGAGGAACAAGATACAGAAGAATGAATATATGAGAATAATGCAGTAATAATATTGCACATTTTATTTTAATGGTCCAATTAAAGTCTCAGTGGTTTTGGAAATGTACGTGTGCTAATGTAATGTTGATTTATACTTTGGTGTTACAATGCATTGTGGTCTATTCTTGTCCGATACTGATTGGCCTTCTCAGAGAAATATAAGTAGGCTTGTCAGCCATCTGTTCCGAAGCCTTTTTAAAAGTTGCGATGAAACGCAAGTTGGGACAGATCTTTTCTTCTGTATTGTGATGTACATCCGAGTGAAATGGATTACTAAAAAAGAAAAAAAAAATTGGTAGGACGGGACTTGGTTCAATTCATCCATTATTGACTGGATAAACTAGTTCTAAATCTTTGGAGAAGTGTGGTATACGTCACAAATGAAATGGCATGAAAGGGAAACTCACCCTATCTACCTTCTAAATGCACAATCTATTGTGAATGATTCATCCATGCATACGTTTCTTTCTTTTGACCTTTTAATTTGTGACCCTGGACCACAAAACCAGTCTCCAGTCGCACGGGTATATTTGTAGCAATAGCCAACAATAAATTGATTGTATGGGTCAAAATTATCGATTTTTCTTTTATGCCAAAAATCATTAGGATATTAAGTAAAGATCAAGTTCCATGAAGATATTTTGTAAATTTCCTACTGTAAATATCAAAACTTAATTTTTGATTAGTAATATGCATTGCTAAGTACTTCATTTGGACAACTTTAAAGGCAATTTTCTCAATATTTTGATTTTTCGCCCCCTCAGATTACAGATTTTCAAATAGTTGTATCTCGGCCAAATACTGATGATGTATAAATCTCAATTTCATAAAATTGACCCTTATGACTGGTTTTGTGGTCCGGGGTCACATTTATCATTAAAATGGTCATAACGTAATCTTCTGGTGAAATGATAAGAGTTCCCACCCTAAATTTTTGATCTTTTCAATAACCTGCTTCACTTAGATGTACGTCACAATAGAGAAGAAAAGATCTGTCGCTACTTCCATTACATCGCACCTTTAACCAGAAATGGCCCTTTAAAATGTTCATGTTTCCACAAGTTCAAACTTGGCACTTTCACAATACATGTGAGAATCAATGATGTTCTTCTCCTTTTAGGAACGCACCACGTTTGATCTTGTGGATGAGTGAGTAACTACTATAATTTTGGAATAACAACCAAATCATTTCAGTCTGTTCCTCACACAAAGCTTAATTATGGCCTTAGGTGATTTAGAATATAGCGCAGTCATACATGAAGTAGAAAAAATTATAAAATCCAGCAATGTCCTACCTGTCTGCTGGGTCTTCAAATATTCTCTGCAGTCCTGAGGACACACTCCCACTGATGTCATGAGCGGAGCTGTGGTCCTGGAAGCGCCTGAGCTGCTGCTGGATGGGGGTGGGGCTGGACAGCGAGCGGGTGATATCGCCAAGTATACGCGGCAGGGGCCCCAGTTTGGCCACCGTCGCCTGCAGGAAGGAATTGTCACCCTGGGTTGGCGTGTAACCACATTATGGACCACAGAGGGCAAACACATGGAGCCCGAGAGTTTGAGGGTGCAGATGGCAGATTGGTGGGTTGGCAGGAGGGTTTTTTGGTTGGTCGAGATAGTAGGCACCATAATGCATAGGTGGTAGGACAGCGTAACCATGGAGACACAGTGTGTCGGACAGGAAAGGGTGGAATGGATAGTGACATGGGCAAACAGAGGAGAAAACAAAAGAAAAAAAGTCAAATTAGGGATAAATAAAAGAAAAACCAAACACATGCTTCTACAAAAATGACAAAAGCAGTTCCAAAAACAACAAACAGAAACAAACAAGGTCAAATGCAGGCCATGCATCAAACAACAACAGAAGGTTATGTCTGAGACGAGATAAAAGAAAGGTTGAGATGAATTAACTCATGGCAGGAAACAAAAATATTGTGCAGGGAGGTTTTAATAGCAGTCAAAACAAAACCATGCTCCAGACGCAACAGGTCAGCAAGGGTTAGGGGAAGGGTGTGAATGCGCTGTGTCCAATGCCATTAAACAAACATTAACCTTGAGGCTAACTTAACCTAAACAATGAGTTATGACACTGCAAACAAGAGCAAAGCTTTTTTTGGTCACACACAGCTGGTGAACAGTACTGCAATGTTAAACATTTAAAATCTGCTAGAACCTTACAACGTTTAGTGGGGATCAAGCATTACTGACATGAAGCACACAGCTCAACAGAAGACATTTGCGGCAATACCTCTGAGGTATGAAATGTGCTTCCTGATTTTGAGACATGGCCATTCTTAATACTTAAATGTGCAGTGTGCACTCAGTATTTTTTTTTCATTTATGTTGAGTAGCGTTCATGTTGCATTTGCTTAAGTCTCAAGGAAAAAATCTCCCAACTAATGCTGTAAAATATACATGGGAGGCAGTTGGTACTACATTACTATAATATTGAAGGTTAAAATTCTAATACTAAAATAAACTAAAAGTTAACTTTAACTTTAAATTACATAATTATATTTCTACTCCAATTAATTTAACATTTGAAATATAAACATTTAAATGGTGTCTGTCATAGAAACTTGATGGATTTATTCAAACTTAAATACTGAAGAACAGTAAAAAATATAATGATTATGTTATATGGTGCAGATATTTAGCAAAATGCTCCTCTCTAGAGTTAATTTTTCTAGCTGACTAAAGTTTATGGTCACCAAATTTTTCTGAGGTAAATGTGACGTTCTTTGAATATTGTAATAACATGCACAGAATTTGAAATCGGAGACTTTATTTCATATCAAAAGTAACAAATAACAAAGCTTACTGCGATTTATTGGATGCGATGCGTGCTACAATGTTCTGTTCAATAACTGAAAACAAGTTAGACTAATTCATAACCGACTGCGTTTACGAGAATGATCGTCGAGACGGGTACTATTGACATAATTCTGTGTGTATGTGTCTGTTCAAACATAAGGAGGAGATGCGAAAGACGAATCAACTCAGTCTGAAACGCGTCTCTCTGTGTGTGCGCGCGTGCTTTGCACGTGTGCGGCAGAACTGAAGAGACGCTGTGCGAGATGTGGCTTGTGCGTGCGCTTCAGGTGTGAGTCAGACAGCAAGACGAGACGACAGAGTTGTTTTCTGCAACTTATTGCACTTAACTCTTTTCAACGTCAAGTAATTCTCTGCTATATGCGTCGAACTAAAACTTTGACCTTTTGCAACGTTTTGATTTAAGTAGCCTATTATTAAAATGATAATGATATCGCACGCCGTTGTGATATGCATATTGCGATATTTACATTTGCGATATTTCGATAATTTCGATATATCGTGCAGCCCTATTACTGACCCCAAACTTTTGAATGATAGTGTAAATCTGAATTTATAACCATGATCCTGAAAAAAGTTTGGAAAAAAAAAGTAAAACTTTTCCAATTGCTGAATTTTTGAAGAAGAATAAAAAAAAAAAAAACATTTTATGGAGATTGCGCACAAGAAAATCACAGTTTTTAATTACTATGAACCCTACATACAGTATATTCTTTACTTTGTTTCTGTTGTTGTTCAAGCTTCTACTTAGCTACTATTGAAGTTTATGTTGTACATAAATGATGTCAAGGTCTAGGACCTGAAAAAGTTACCAGTAAGAGTTGATGATCTTGCAGAAGGCCAGCTCACAGCACATCTTCAGGTTACTTTGGTGCTCTGGAAGCTCATTGCTGGAGCACTTCGATGGGTCTACTTCACAATTTTCATCTGACTCATAAAGGGCTTTAATAAACTCTCCTACAAAGCAAACACAAACATATAAGTAAAGGGTCTTCTTGTTACACAAGCTTCTTAATAAATACACCAAGGTAAACGTTTAACTTACCTAGTGCATCATGTAGGTACTTCTGTCCCACCAATTTGAGGTATTCTTCAATGGCTTTGGTGGCTAGCGTGTTTTCCCTAAAGATCAGCACGTCATGATCAGCACAGCGATCCACCTCTGACATCACCAGATCCGTTAGGAAGTCCTAATAAAGAAAGTTCAATCAACTTCTAGTCATAAACAAGTGATTATAGCTAGTTTAAGGTATTGAGATCTCAATTGGCATCATACCTTCGCCCGTCCCGTGCTCTGCAGTATGTGCACGAGCGCACTGGCCATCTCCTCCTTGTTCTTCACGCTGATGACAGGCTCCAACACAGAGCACAACATGGTATAGTTATTGGTCACAAACTCCGCAAACTCTTTGTACTGCTCCATGGGCAGGATGGAGACAGTCTGGAAGCGAGATTTGATGCGGATGGAGGGGCCTCCACCTTTGGTTTTGCTGGTGGTGGGGGTGCTGACCGGATACCATTTCTCCACAAACTGCCTTCCCATTACTCCCTGCACCGGTATGTTCACCAGGCCCACATAGTTGTTTTTGTCCTTTTTCTTTTTCTTGTCCACATCACGATAGATGTGTACAGTGATGCTCTTAATGGACGGAACGCCGGAGAACTCAAAGTGTTCGCCCCAGAACAGGCAGTCAGAGCGGGTTTTGCTGGTGGTGCGGGCGTACAGCACGTCATCCAGACACAGCTCACAGAAATACTTCTTTTTCGGTGGCAGATCTTTGGCCTCGATGATCCACAAACGGAGGACGTTTTCCGCTCGTCTGCAGTTGTCCTGGTGATGGAATGACACGGATTGAACCACAGAAGCTAATTTTAAGTATAAAACAAGCATGCATGATTTTGCATTGATTAAAAAAACAAGCATCTTTGTTACCTTATTAGGCTGCACAGTTCTCTTGAGGTTCTCCATCCATTTGTCCCGTTCAGCAGCAGAAGAGCAGCTGAAGCACTTACTTCCACCTGAGTATGCCACCTACGTGAAGAGGGCGAGAAATTCAGCAATTCATTCATAGAGTAAATCATTAATTTAATCCAAATGTTATAAATAACTGAACTTTATCTTATATAACCCTTCCAAAATATTATGTGGTTGTACTTACTTGTGATGTCAAGATAGTTACACCATAGTAAAACGTTTGGGGCTGGTAAGATTTTTATTTTTTCGAAAGAAATGTATATTTCTATTCAGCAAGGACATATTAAATTGATCAAAAGCAAGAATAAAAACATTTATTTCTATTTCAAATAAATTATGTTCTATTGAACTTTCAATTCATTAAAGAATCCGGAAAAATTGATTGTTTTCCAAAAAAAATCTTAAAATACACAAATATTTTCAACATTAATAATAATAAGAAATGTTTCTTGACAACCAAATTTGCATACTTGAATGATTTCTAAAGGAATATGTGACATTAAAGACTGGAGTAATGGCTGCTAAAAATTTTGTTTTGCCATCACAGGAATAAATTACATTTTAAAATGTATTAAAATTGAAAACAGTTAGCTTACATTAATAATATCTCACAATATTACTGTTTTAATTCATTTTTCATCAAATAAATGCAGTCTTGGAAAGCGTAAGATTTCGAATAAAAAATCTTACACAAACTTGAATGGTAGTCTACATATAAATGTCAATGTGATCATGGGAATAATGCTAAGAGGTGAAGTTTGTACCTCAAAGCAGAAGTCTTGTCCTAGAATGCTGCTGTGTAAAGGTTTGATGTAGACGTCCTCCTCCATACTCAGATCCAGAGCTTCAACAGCACTGCCTGGACTCAGCAAAGACTCATGGGAACAGGACTCCTTCAATTTGGGCAGGCCTCGTGACCTACAACAGCACACAGAGATACAGAAACTTTAACTCAATTACTTAAGACTCACCAGATCATTTAGTAATAATTACATCCTCTCTTCCGATTCTGATATTTCAGTCTCCTTCCTCACTGGCTACACAGTGTCCTCAGCCACAGGAGATTCGATATGCAAATGAGAACTGTGACAAATAGTTTTGGCTCAGAAAGATTGATTATAATCTCCTATGAATCATTTTAGTAAAAGAAAAAATAAATTACATAGTACGGCCACAGGGAGGCAGTCAAACATAAGAGAGTGAGTGTTTCAGATAAAAACAATAATTTCATTTTATATACACAAACAATAACCAATTTCTACTTCTTTACCATAATTAAAACATTATTTATTATATAATCTATCATGAAACAAATTCCATAATCGCCCTGCTTCTAGAAAGAAAGTTTACACCTACGAAAAACAACTAAAGATCCACTTGAAGGAGTATCCCAAGAGCATATCAGGATATTAACGCATTCCTGAAAAGAAACGAAGACTCCAATCCAATAGTTTTCAATTCATTTTTTTTGGTGCAGGTGTAGAGCTACTTCATCGTAGCTCAGGTGAGGTTAAAAAGGACGCAGAAAGCTGATGTGACAAACAAGAAAGAGGGCTGGCCAATGCAAAGTCCCTGTGAGAATGTTACCATGGGGACCGCCCTATGAGGAGCTGAGGAGCGAGAGATGAGTTGACTACACAAACATCTTAAACACTTCCCCACACACACACACACACACACACAAACTTCACACCTGAACTACCACCACACTTGCACAACATCCACACCTTGACATTACTCACATGGTTGGGTTGTTTAATGAGAATTCAGTTTTAAAATGAGAACAGAAGAGAAAATACAGTCATATCATACATATACATACTACTGTTCTACTGTGTTTTTGAAAGAAGTATTTTATGCTCAACAAGGCTGCATTTATTCGATCAAAAATACAGTAAAAACAACAGAAATATTGTTACAATTTAAAAGAACTGCTTTCTTTTTAAATTTATTTAAAAATGTTCATTTAAAATTTTACATATTGTTTCAAATTTAAAATATTTTAAATGAACATTCCTGTGATGGAAAAGCTGAATTTTCAGCAGCTATTACACGCCAGTCTTCAGTGTCACATGATCCTTCAGAAATCATTCTAACATGCTGATTTGCTACTCAAGAAACATTTCTTAAAAATGTATGTTTCTTATGCTAAAAACAATTGTGCTGCTTAATATTTTTGTGGACCGTTTCAATAGAAACTTTTTATAACATTATAAATGTCATTATTGTCACACTGGATCAATTTAATGCATCATTGCTAAATAAAAGCATTAAAGGGTTAGTTCACCCAAAAATGAAAATTAGCTCAAGGCATCCTAGGTGTATATGACTTTCTTCTTTCAGGCGAATCCAGTCGGAGTTATATTAAAAATTGTCTTTGATCTTCCAAGCTGTTTAATGGCACTCAGCGGGTGTTGCAGTGCATCAGTCCAAAAGAAGTGAAATAAAGCGCATCCATCCATAATAAAAAGTGGATGCGCAGCGCCGACCTCATACGTCATCCTCCCGGAGCTGCTTCTGTGTACAACAGTTGGAGCAAGCTAGATTAAAGTGATTATTAAGTTTTGAATATAGATATTTTTCTTACCAAAACGCATCAATTCGCTACAGGAGGCCTTTGTTCAGCCCCCGAAGTCGTGTGAGACACTTTTTTTTATTATGGATGGATGCGCTTTATTTCAATTCTTTTGGACGGATGCATGCAACACCCGCTGACTGCCATTAGACAGCTTGGAAGATCAAAGGCAATTTTTAATATAACTCTGATTGGATTCGTCTGAAAGAAGAAAGTCATATACACCTAGGATGCCTTGAGGGTGAGTAATTCATGGGCTAATTTTCATTTTTGGGTGAACTAACCCTTTAATTTATTTTAAATTCTTACTGACCCCAAAGTTTTGAATTAAAGTCTGGAAAAAAATAAATATATAAAGAATGTCATCAAGTTATAATGGCCTAATTTTGGTTTGTGCGTAATTTTATTTATTTTCAATTTACTGAAAATGTGTCCTTGCTGAAAATGTGTATTAATTTCCTTCAAAATATTAAATAAAAGAAACAAACAACTAAACTTACTGACCCCAAACATTTGAACAGAAGTGTGTATATATGGTTATATATTTATAGATATGCCTGTACAATCAATATGTGTTTTAAAGCAGACCAATATAAAGACTGACCGCAGACTCAGAGTATAATACAATGAAAGTATGCAATACTACTACATAAAAGCCTAAAGAAAATGATTGATAGGAAGAGACAGCTACTCCTGTAACGTACTGTACACACATTCTCATTTAGTTCTGTGCTGAAGACAAAATCAATTATTCAAATGTGCAGTTTAAAATCAACAAGCTTTTTGCTCGTTTTCAAGTTTACATTTACTATAAGGTTGAATGCAGTGACTTTGCACATATGATCAGACAGTTGGTCACGCAACATGGACTATCCTGGCATAAGTGCCTAATAGAAAATCTGCTGGCATCAGTTTCTCTCGTTATGAGAAATTGTGGTGATGCCTGCTGACTTCGATAAAAAACAGATTACCACAATGATTGGCCTCTCATCTGGCTCACATCCCAACAGAACCAAACACAGGACCCATCATTTATCACAAAACATCCATTATCTGTCTACATTACCGCATATTTTCCCCGCGATGTGATATTCCAGTCAGAATTGAATATAATTCAGTTATACAGCCCAGATATCGTGGAAAACTACAAAAAAACAATACATCTTCTCAGGTTGTATGAAAAAACAAACAGCACAATCAATGTAGTGGGATTCGTGAACACACAAATCTTATGAGTTAGCTCTTTTAATAAAACTACTCAAACTCACAAGTTATTGAATCACAAATCAGTCTAATGAATCTTTCACCACATGAAATTTACACATTTACTGAACTGACTCACTTACTGAAACTTCTGAATCTGACTCTCAGCCTAACTGCCCTGTGGTTTGTAAAACTGAATGCAATTGCATATGACAAAGTGAAGTTCAAGATACATCTATTCATCTCCTCCATCCAAACAGTATCTCCTTCCGTCTCCATTTACAAAGGCGTGGTACACTGAATTGGACAGCTGATGCAGGAACAGCAGGGTGACTCCTGATGGAGGGCTCACTTCCAGCTCTCGATACGTTTCACCTGCGCTGACTCGGACAGCTAAGCAGATCAGTGCACAGTCAGCCCGTATCCGGACACAGCTCTCCCACATTATCCAAGAAATCTGATCGGTCCACTGGGACTGCGGTGCCACATTCAAGCTCTTTACAGTCAAAGCTTCCAAGTCCACTATGAATACAGGACTAGTATTTTCATTCAGACCACATAGTGAGAGGTGATTCTGCTACAGCAAAGGTCGATTACTTCAAAGTCTCTAATGTGCTATTTACATTTTCTTTTCAGCTACGAGTTCAAATGTTTTCCCATAGCCAGCTATTCAGCAAAGCCAAGAAAGCAGAAAACTGTAGCCTTATCTGAAGAGAGGTTTAGTTAGCTTTAGCTAGCACTTGGCATGATCACAATACATGTGGGAACCTATTAAGTTTGGGTGCATTTTCTTTTGCTTTGTTTAGCTTAATGGTACGTCTGACAAAAGTTTTTGTAGTTTGAAATGTAAATGAACAAGCAATCAAATAAATAAATAAAATAAATAATAATCCCCACATAATGAATTAAAGGGATAGTTCAGCCAAAAATGAAAATTTGACAAAAGTTTTTGTAGTTTGAAATGTAAATGAACAAGCAATCAAATAAATAAATAAAATAAATAATAATCCCCACATAATGAATTAAAGGGATAGTTCACCCAAAAATGAAAATTCTGTCATTAATTACTCACCCTCATGTCGTTCCAAACCTGTAAGACCTTCGTTCATCTCGGAACACAAATTAAGATATTTTGATGCATTCCGAGAGCTCTCTGACCCTCCCATAGACAGCAAGGTTCCTTACGTGATCAAGGCTCAGAAACGTAGAAAGGAGATCGTTAAAATAATCCATGTGGCATCTGTGGTTCAACTGTACTTTGTGCGCAAAGAAAAAAAAACGATAAAAAAAAACGGGGAAAAAACGCCATTTTGGAGAGTATCACATACGTGAACAACGTATGGTGTTCTGTGTCAACAGCACTGTACGCGGATACGCTGTTTATGTTGTTTACGCTTTGATCTGAATGTAAACAACGTATCCACTTACATACATTGTTTACGTATGTGATACTCTCCAAAATGCCGCTATAGGGTGACGCAGAGACGAATTATTGAATAAAGTCGTTATTTTTGTTTTCTTTGCACACAAAAAGTATTCTCGTAGCTTCGTAAAATTACGGTTGAACCACTAATGTCACATGGATTATTTTACCGATATCCTTGCTATGTTCCTAAACCTTGATCATGTAAAGATCCTTACTGTTTTGAGTGAAAAACAATAAACTGACACATTTTTGTTATCTGTAATGTACATTAGGGTGTATTGTTTTACATATTCTGCTATTTAGTTAAATGTTTATTGTTTTTTTCTGTTTTACCACCTGTATAATGGTGGTTATCAATTCACTTTAGGATTAAAATGTTGATAGTTTATTTAGATTAGCATATTAGTAGCATATATAGATGCAGATACACTGGAAGTTGACTACACTGAACAAACAAATCATATTTCATCACTTGCAAAATAACAGTGAGGACAGGGAGTCCTAAAGATCAGATATGAAAACAAATTGGAATTTTCTGCAGTATGAAAAAAACGAAGGAAGTTCTATGGGCTACTTTTATGGTACATAAGATAATGCAAATATAGTACCATTCAAAAGTTTGGGATCAGTAAGTTTCTTCAGCACAAAATCAGCATATCAGAATGATTTCTGAAGCATCATTTGACACTGAAGACTGGAGTAATGGCTGATGAAAATTCAACTTTGCCATAACAGAAATAAATCACATTTTAAATTATACAAAAAAAATATATATATATAATTTACATTTTAAAATAAAATTCATTTATTACATTTTTTAAAATAAAATTTTAGATAATAATATAACTATTTTTACTGTATTTTTAAATCAAATAATGTAGCCCTGGTGAGCATAGAGACTTATTTGTAGGTTATCCGGTGATACCGGTGTTAAGCAGCAACACCGGTTACGCCACTTGCCCACCGCAGCACCGCTCGCCACCATTGTTTTGATTTTTTTTATAGTAATATAAATCATTTAGGCCTAGTTCAGTTAGAGAACAGACGCTACAATTAAAAACTGAACGTGGCTGCTCAATGTAGCGTGCCGAACGACAGTCGCATCACAGATCGGATTTCATTTATCACGTGAGGAGAGTCAAGCTGAGTGACGAGAAGAGTGGGGTAAGACAGACAAGACGATAGCGAATGATTTAGTTTTGAAACGAAATGCAAAAGCGCCTGTTTGGCAATATTTTGGATTTTGTAAAGCCTGTTGACTTTTGCCGTTTATCTAAGGTGATATTGGAAGTTTTTTTTTTAAGTTTCTTACTTAATTGGTTCCACAGTGTTTGCGGATTTTACTTTATTTAAACTTTGTGTAATTTATTTATTTTTATTTTCCATCAAGGTGTATGCCGTGTCTCCAAGCTTTCTTATTCATTTTGCTATGTTCTACAGTTTTTATTTATTTGGTTCCAGTGTTTACTTATTCTCAGTTTTGTATACTTATTTAAACTTTGTGTAAGTTATTTGTTATTTTATATTAGGCATAGCCTAGGCTATAGCATGGTGTATTTTTATTCGTTTTGTTAATAAAAGTTCTATTATTTATATATAGGCTAAGTGAGTTTGACGTTATATTTTGTTGTTGCTTGAATGTCATTGCATTCAAGCAATTGATGCTGAATTGCCGCTAATTCGAAAGTGAAAGTAAAATGTGCACGCCGCTTTTACAAGCAATTTAAAAGCGAAGGAAAGCGAGGAAAAGAGGGAAAACTCCCCCCACCCCCCCACGATGATAGCAGTATTACCGGTGTTGTCACACGTCGGTGGGAAAATTTCCTCACCGTCACAGCCCTACTTCTTTGAAAATCGAAAATCAAATTAGCAAACAAAAAACTTAACGACCCCAAACAAAATAGACTGGTATTGTATATACATTTTAAAATTATAATTTTAGGTGAGCTATCCCTTTAAATGCACCCAAACATGTGCACATAAGTGCATGTGTGAACGCAGTGACAGATGTCTGCTGAGAGTTCAGTTGTAATTCATCTCAATCAAACTGTCACATGCAGTTCCTCTGTCTTGGCCACACTATCATATGCCCCACAACACTCACACACTCCTTCCTGGCATTACTTTATGAGCAAGAGCTCTTCACAAACAGATGCACTCAATCCACAAGGAGCAGCAAGAGAAATCAGAATGATAAGAATCGCGTCTCCTCCTCATCTGTAGTCTAACCGCAGCAGCTGTGGCCATTAGAGCATACAGAGAGAGCAGATACACCAGCAACATCACAACCAGAGCCCACAGTCTCAATCCTGTTCCAGCAAACACAAACAAAAAGGGTGGAAATGCAACTTCTGGTTTGTCACCACAGGTAACCAGCCCTAATTCAGCCCTGAGGCCTGTGACACACTGTTTGTGTAGTAATAAAGCAAAAGTGACTTTCCCTAATGCTATTAACAGCCGTTTATCCATTAATCCTCTAGCTGAAGTAAGAATTACAGCGCTTACACACCCGAGCACTGCGATAAAGTAAATCACAAGAAAATCTGACAAATCAAATGACAGAAAACAAAGAGCCACTGTCCATGTGATACAACATCATCTGGGTGAACAGTTTTGGACGAAGGAGGTCAATAATACCTGAAGTAAGTAATTTATCTTAAAAGGCAGACAAAATAACTTATCTTAATGAAAACTTATTTAAAAAATTTAACTAATAGCTGGACAACCCATTACTCTAATGAATGTTTATATCCCCCTTATTCAGTATAATGAGCTAATTACAAAAAATTTTTAAATAAATTAAGGACAAAGTGTACGGTACGTTGGACCGCTAACAGGTTAAATAGATAAAATAAAATGAAATAAAAGATTTATTTTGTTTAGAACAAATAGAAACTGGTGATTTAAATGGTGATTAATGAACAAAAGATTTTTTAGGTCTAACAAAACAAAACAAAACAAAACAAAAAACACCAAAGCAAAACAAAAACCAAAAAAAAAAAAAAACACCAAAGCAAAACGCAACAAAAAACAAAGCAAAACAAAAACCAAACTAAACAATTTCATTTCACCAGAACACAGTTAGAAAGTTTTTTTTTTTTTCTTGTTAGAACACATGGGAACTTTTGAATGTCAGTCAATGGAGAAAGATTTTTCAGGTCTAAATGGTAGTTTTGGGAAGAATTGGCCCCTGTTAACCAGCCAAAGTATTTTGTAATACAGTGCAGTCCACTAGGGGGCAGTAAAAAAAAGTGCAGTCAAAAGGTTTTTCAGATCATGCCAAACATAAATTAAGTAAAATGAATCCAAACTTTTGACTGGTAGCGTAAGTGCAGTTAAAATCGCAGCTTTAGCGCAGTAGCTTCATTAGGGACGAACTGCCAGAACGGTTCTGCCAGAGAGCTGTCAGACTGCCTGAAAGGTTTAAAATTTCTTTTAAAACAGATCTCATGTTATGCCAGGTCCCAGCACAGCATATTTTCCAACCAGCTGCTTGCTATGAGACAAGCATGAATTTAAGCTGAATTTTTGGCCTTGTTATATAAGCATCCAGCTCCTTTTTTTTTTTTTGAATAGCTGCTTATAATTAAAGAAAAGTGGAAAAAAGTAAAGCTATCACTTTACCTATAAAAGTTAAGTAGAAAAGATAATCCATTCAAATATATATATATATTCAATGATATGAAGATGGCTTTGAATTTATCATCTGAAAGATAACCGCACATCTGTCTCTTAAATTCTGGTCAGAGACACAAAAAAAAACTGAAGGAAATTCAGTGAGGTTCAGTCAAAGTTCCCTCTGAATACATTCATGAGAAACAAACAAGCGTGAGTTGTACCTGTCATTTTCTGTTGGTCGTAGAGATGGGAGTCTAAAGCTTGTGTTGCGATCCAGCTTTGTTTGACTCTTCGTTCTTTTGATGGATCCTTTCAGTCGTTTGCTTAAAAAACCCTGTGAAGCAGAAGCACAGAGAAAGTCAGATGAGTTCCTATGAGAAACTCATGTTTTTCAGTCGATGAATGATGGCTGAGTGTGAGGCTGTGCCCGGCATGACTCAACCTTACTCATGAGTAAGCGTCTGTATATACAACTTTAAAGTCATGATCAATTATACATGGACACCACTCGCTGAAAGACCCTGAGAACATATGACAGAAACAACGGCACGACAAAGCAGGCGGCAACTTTGCAAAGACTTCATTGACCTTTCAAAAGCAGTTTTGAACATTAGAGGACAGGCAGCTGAAGTAAACTCCAACAGACCGTTTCAGCAGACATATCAGTCTATCTTGGCGATGAAAATGCACTCGCACAGAGTAATATGGGACGGCCAAGGCCGGCTGAATAGTTTACCGTCTGCTTGTAGCACAGTCGTGCTTGCTCAATGTCTTGAAGGAAAACAAAATATTAATAAGTAACCAAGTCAGAGAGTTCAAACGGCCACCTGCGGATATATAAGTGAGTAATATTTGGTTCTGGGTCAGAATGAGCTGTTCTTACGAGGTGTGTTAGTTTCAGCAAAACAGGAAGGAAGAAAAAAATACTCAGCATCAGCATATCCATTCATGTCCAGTGAGAGCGTGTTAACTCATTTCAGTTAGTAGGAGGAGCACAATAAATAAATTAAATAAATAGCTTTGTTATGCCTATAAAATCTGATTGATTGCGACTGTAGGAGAAACAACCTAAATAAATAATTGCTATAATTATTAGGAATAATAATCATAATATTTTGTTCTAATTGTGAAATTTGACTGAATAAGTCAATGAAACCCAAATGAATGAACGAACAAACAAACGAATAAAGGGGAAAATTACTATATTTATTTAATATATTATTATTATTTTCTGACTCTGAAAAATTGACTCGATGAGCCACTTTCAAAGGAATTATAAAATAAATGTTATATTGGTTATCAGGTGATATTAAGAGATTTTGAACATGAAAATAATTACCGGCTTATCAGATTTGCTAGAATTTTCCCTATCAATCAGAAAATATGACCAGACATACTGTCTAACCTGTTTTACAGTGAATTTATTATTCCGAAGAAAAGAGGAACAGGAAGAGAAAACCAGGAAGAAAACTATCTGTAGTAAATCACAGAGGGTTAGCTGAGCGGCTATACATTAAAATCATGTAGGACAATGACAATGTCTAAAAAAATAGGTCAGGGGAAGTGAGATTTGTCTTGTTCAGATGAGTGCCAGACTGTAAGTAGGAGAGCGTTTGGCTAGTAAAAGGCCATTAACAGAAAAGAAGTGGGATTGTATGTGATAAATTAGTCATTCCTCATCAGAAGAAAGATGAGAGAAAGCTTTATGTTTGAAAAGTGAAATAGAGAGGGTAAAGAGAAGAGAGAAGAAGAGAGAGAGCGATGAAGCACTAATGTGGAGGGCGCCGCTGTACAAAGTCTTAGAAAGGGCATCATTTGGAAATTGTCCAGCAAAGATCAAAATATCTTTCAAATTCCCACTCTGAATTATGTGGACACTTAAACACCACAACATTTGAAAAGCTTTCAATATCAAAATCATTGGCATTAATACGAAGTTAGTCCTCACTAACTGTTTCCACTCCTCTGGCAATCATGTGACAACTGCTGATGTATCTTTCAATTCCGGCTGTCCTACAGACTGACAGGCTTCAATGCAGTCTTCACATAATTCAAATATAAATTATATGCTGCCTCAACAGAGCTCATTAATCCCAATGCACCTGTCAATCAATGCTTCCATATTCTTAATAGAAAATGACTTGAGCTGTAATGAGACTTCATATTAAAAACACATCCAAGTCTTTTATACGAGTGCACCAAATCAGTTCATTTGTCTAGGAATTTTGTGACAGAGAGACAAATATGCACGATTAATCACTTATAAAATGACACACAGAAATGCTGGAGATATAAATATCTGCCTTGTCCCACTTCCTGCCTGGTTAAAAATATCATCAAACAATTTCTAATGCTTCTCAGAGGCACAGACGGTTTCCAGAATGTGCCTTTGTTACAATATAGCTATCGGAAGGAGCGTCTGCTCATTGTTCATGCAATGCAGCGCTGAAAATACTGCATAAAAAACTCAAAATGAATGCAAAAACTCAAAAGGTATGTGCATGCACCATATATACATTCATCATTGGGCTGAAACTCTGTCCTCCTCACACATAGGAACTGGCCTGGAATAAGGAAGACCATTAGTGGCTGGAGATAAACGGAGGAGGACGACGCTTCACTAATCAGGGGCTCAAGAGGGTAATTAAAGTGGGGCATTTATCCCAAGCAGGAATTCAGCTCTATTTCTACATCAGTGCAGTGTGACATGTAACCAGCCTCTTGTAAAAGACAATGACTGATTGTGGGGACTAAGGGGCCGTTTACATGACAACGTTTTCAGCCAAAAACGGGAAACGTTTTATGCGTTTTGACTAGGGATGCTCCGATCAGGATTTTTGCAGCCGATACCGAGTACCGATTTCTTGTCATGGTGATCGGCCGATACCGATTCTGATGCTTCAAGCTTTATATAGACGGTTTCAATGGGCGCACGCGCCTGGCCCGAAGTTAACTTCCGGTCTGTGTTTGTTTATCAGTCTGGCTATGGCTATTGTTTTGTGGCCCCACGCATCATGTACGTCGTCACACGTTGACGTCATCAAATTGCGATTGGTTCCTGAGATCGGCCAAGTTGGTGAGTACCGATCGAGTTATAAAATATGATTATCGGCCGATACCGATCTCCGGTCGATCGATCGGAGCATCCCTAGTTTTGACTGTTCGTTTACATGACAACGGCGTTTTGGGGACTGAAAACGCATATTTTTGAAACACTTAAAAACAAAAAATAAAGGAGGAAACAGGAAACTGGAAGGAGAAACAGCATAAAAAAGATCAAAAGACACATAACAAGGCATAAAGTAAGCAATATACTGTCAGCACTCTACGAAAGGAAGTGAAAGAGGAGAAAATAAATGAAAAACTCATCAGAGAGCACAAACATACTGGTACAGGGAAGAAAAAAAGCATTCAGACACTGCTATGATCATTATACTGGAAATTAATAGCAATAGGAAAAGAGTGATATGATCATGTGTATGTGTGTGATTTAATACAGCAAATAAAACACAAATGAATGACCGGATGGGGTGAAACTAGAAACTGGAACAGAGAATGTAAGGCCTGGAAAACTAGAAAGATCATTAAAAAAAAATTATGAAAATCTAAATATGAACCATGTTTACATGATCATCAGATTAAGATTGGTTTTCTGGTGAAGGGGCTGTTTACACGACAACATTTTCAGCCAAAAACGGGAAACTTTTTATGCGTTTTAACTGTTCGTTTACACGACGACAGCGTTTTGGGGACTGAAAACGCATATTTTTGAAAACGGGTTTCAAAGTGGAAGTTTTTAAAAACGGCACCGTCGTTTCCGTGTAAACACCTAAAACGGGAATCATTGAAAACGGTGATGTCATGCGCGTGCGTAGTACGTGTTAGGTATGTAGACATGCGCAGTATGTGTCGATTTTAAAGGCAAGCGCGAACAAACATACACAACAATGGCGGAGTATATGGTACTGTTGTTGCTGCTCAAGAGTTTGCTAACGCTTCTTCAGCAAAGTGTGGATTTACTTCACCAATATTACAACCAACAGCGGAGACGCATCATATACATCATATAAGCTTCACTTCTCTACATGTACTGTTCACTAACAAGGTGACAGCGCCAACTACTGCCATGGCATACGCAATACAGCGTTTTTGGCCGTTTTCACAGATATGTGTAAACGCGAATCGTTTCAAAATTACCGCAAGGGAAATTCCCTCACCGCGACAGCCCTATTTGGAACAACACAAGGGTGAGTACTTGATGGCAATTTTCATTTTTGGGTAAACCATCCCTTTATATTTTTGACAGCAGCTCAGCCGTCTCCACAATAGCATAGTTTTTCCAGTCACTTTTTCCATAATTTAGCAGTGCAGCATTGCAAAATTTCACATCATTTTTAATAAAACACTGAATTGTGAATGGAACTTTACAGCCGAGCAAGTTTAGACAAAAATCAAATGCTCTCCTGAACAGTCATGAACTTTTAGCATTGCTGAATCTGATTCATTCCTGTGATTCAGCTCATCACTCATACACTTATTTATCTAACACACATATTTCAATTTGCACATACTATACCTGTACATACAACTGTCTATTGTTCTATACCTGTACATACAATTGTCGATTTGTATATTTTTTATTCCTTATTTTACTTGTTCTATTTTTGATTATCTTTGTTTTTTTTTTTTTGGTTCTGTCACTGTCATTCTGTTACACTGTGGAAGCTTCTGTCATGAAAACAAATTCCTCGTATGTGTAAACATACCTGGCAATAAAGTTCATTCTGATTCTGATTCTGATTCATTTAAATGAACTGAAAAATAATACTAAAACATTAAAAAAAAAAAAATTACTGGATAATCTATACTGGTCAGTAAGCAAAACAGCGAAATAAGCTCTAATAGCCCACAAAAAGACATTCAGGGGTCTAAAAATGAAATAACAGCTGAAGGACAAAGAGTGCTGGCATTGCAGACTGTGAGAAGTAACTGAGGCTAGAGAGATGTGATGATGAATTGGTATAATGCTGATATGAGTGCTTTGCTAAATGAACTCACAGGCACTTTGAAGGGTGAGGAGTTGGAGCCATCCATGGAAATGTTCTTCTCCGAGCTGCCCAGCCCCGATATGCTCCTCCGCCTGGGAGAGCGCTCCGCAGACGCTTCCGCTGTGAGAGAAGAGAGGAAAGCAGGGATTAGATCAGAGGAAGTCTTCAGAGAGACTGGGAGGATGTCTTTAAATGTTTTAATAGGCACACTAATGATCAGAGAACTACAGATATTTAAAACATTGAGTTGGAAAGCTGTAACACAGGGGTAGTCGACTGTGGAAAAGACACAGGAAGAAGTTTGGCGTTATTGATGAATTACTGATACTGCAGACACAGGAATCTTTCTAAATGGAATCAACATTTGTGCCAAACATTATAACTACTACTGTGGCTACACTAATTTAGAAATGATGGCTGACACATAATCAATAATTATTTCATTATGCTATAGCTTAGGTCTATATTATGAATACTTAAAGGCCAATCAGAACGCAACAGTGCAGTGGTGTATGTTCAACTGCATGGCAATTAAGTACTTCTATGCCAGCATTAGTTGCATATTACATTTTGCCTGTATTTATAGTTTCTATTTATAAATCATATATTAAGGTAATAATATATATGCAAGTTTGGGGTCAGTAACATATTTTGGAAAAACAAATATTCAGATTTTCATATAAATGCTTTTTTCAAATATTTCAAATAAACCCTCTATTCATCAAAGATGAAAAAATGATCACAGTTAACACATAAATATGAAGCAGCACAACTTTCAACATTATTAATAAAAAAAGAATGTTTCTTGAGCACCAAATCAGCATATCAGAATGATTTCCAAAGGATCATGTGACACCGAAGACTGGAGTAATGGCTGCTGAAAATTCGGTTTTGCCATCACAGGAATAAATTACTTTTTAAAATATATTAAAATATAAAACCGTTACTTGAAATTGTAATGATATGTAGCCTTAGTGAACACAAGATATTTCTTTTAAGTACCAATAGAAAATCTTACAGACCCCAAACTTTTTTTTAATAACAAATATCTGAAAATAAGATTAAGGATGCACAAGAACATTATTTTATGAGCATCCCTAATAATGAGGTTTCAAAGACAGGTGTGTCTTCTTTTGCTTCCACATTTCACCCATGATTGGTCCTCCTGACCAGTCTTAAATGTAGTCTGGGGTCTAATAAAGTCACCTGCCCTCTGTAAATCTATCTCTCTCTTAATGATGCCCAGCGGGTCACTAACAGAGAGCTCACGTCTTGCTAAAGTGCCAGTCAGACAGGTTTAAAAGAGTGAATTAACCCAAAGCTTTCAGTAAGTCCTCTTAATAAAGCACTCTACCTGCCACCACCAGACTTTCAGATGGACGCCCTGTGGCTCTCATATAAAGCCACTCTCAGAAGCTAAGTGGAATATTACTCATTTTCCTTATATAGCCAAGTTTATTTTTTATTTCCTCAGACCGATTTATTCTATATTTGCAGGGAGCCCCACAGCCGATGTGTGTCAAGGATGGAGCAGGACGTAACCTACATCCGCACAACCTCCCAGAGATCCACCCCTCGGGCTGTCCTCCTCACTGAAGTGTACATCACCCCATAATGAGTTAATTCACCCTGAGAAATAAAAACCCAGTCCATGACTGAGCACGAACTGCCGCAGAACTCCCGCCTCTCAGCGTCTGCACTGAATCAAGAAACACTGTTGAAATTGACCCAGAGGTCTTTGGCCAAGACGCTGCTTCTGGTTTCAGCTTGCAGGCCTCAGTGGATCCATACAATAGAGATTGTGCCTGGTCCGTTGGAGAGCTGCCCACCGCTGCTCAAGATCAAACCCTCGGCTCACAATAAAGAGCTTAAAGACGTAGTTCACCCAAAAATTCCAAACTTGTCTGACTTACTTTCTAGTGTATGATACTGTTTTTATTCAAACAATGAAAGACAATGGGGTCCAAAACAGTGGCGTAGCCAGAATTTTATTTTTGGGCGGGCCTGGGCAAAAGTGAGTGGGCACTAGGCTAACTAACGGACAGAGTCCAGTGGCATAGCACAAATCCGCGGCCCCCAACCGTGAACTCAAGGGTGGCTTCTGGTTACGTTGCAATATTGTAAATATTTGTTTTAAATCAGGAAGGCGAGCCAATGGATATCACGCAAGCAACGTGAAAACTTTGCGCAAGAGTTATGAAGGTGAACCTCTTCATCTCAGTCGATTCACTAGAAAGTGAACGTAAAAACTGACGGCGCTTTTGGCATCTGACGCTGCATTAACGGCGCATATTCTCTCAGAGACGACGAGAGACGAATCTACTTCATATGCTGATAACTGTATATCATATATAATGGCATGTTTTAATTTACTCCCTTAATATTTATCTTGTGGCCCAAACATAGGCTAGTGGAAAAAATAAATAAATTAATTAAAAAAAGAAAGAAAGAAGAAACATATTTCATGTTTTTTGCTTGAAATAAAGCTTTTTCATTGATGATTGCAGTGTTAATTTTAATTATAGGCCTATAATTCATTGTATAATAAACCTGTTTTGAAAGACCTTTTTAAAAACATTTTCAGTGAGGAGGAAGCTAGCCTAATCTTTATTATCCTCGCAGCGCATCAGATAATCTGATGCGTTATGAAATTATTGTGGGCAAATTAATTGTAATATTAATTTAATAATAAAAGTAACTTAATAATAATAGGCCTATTAATAAGAAGAATGTAACCGGCCTACATTCGTTGAAAATGCCAAATTAGATATAACTAAAGTGTATAAAATTATTTTATTCAGAAATGTAATGTTTGTGATTTTTTAAAATTTGTTAATTCATTATTTAAATTAATAGGCCTACAATTTAGGAAACAGGTGCAGTTAAATAGCCGTCAGTCACAAAATTTATAAAAAAATAGGCTAATCTTTGTGAGGACGACTGGCAACAGCTGGTCTTATATTCTTTAGACACCGCACACCAAACGAATTTGAACACCGACTGAAAACACTGACTGATCTCAAATGACATTCATAATCGGCCTGACTGTATGTGTTCCCGGCTTCACAGAATGAACCGGTCGGTTCGCACGTGGAACTGAAAGTCTTACCGTTACTTGTGGACTGATGGATGGGCTTTCTCCCTCGTCAGTGCGAGTTTTTAAAAGTCTTTTTTTACAGAATTATGCATTGCTGCTGTTTCTCTAACATTTTCTAACACAGCTGCAAATTACAGTCCAACTGAATGGGTGAACGCACAAATTTACATGCGTGACACGCCCGAAACAGCCTGGAAAACAATTGGCTAACACTGCTGTCAATCAAACTCATCAAGAATTATGCAAAAACACATTTTATTTATTTGAGATGTTATAATAGTTCTCTAATTGTGTTAAAATAGATGAAACAATAATTATTTAACAAATATATTTGTATAATAAACTGGGGGGGGCCTTTCATCAGAGTGGGCGGGCCTGTGCCGTCAGGCCCGTCCGCTGCCTACGCCCCTGGTCCAAAACAACACTGGACCCCTTTTAACTTTCATTCTATGGAGAATATTTCTCAATATATCTGTTTTACAAATGCAAGAAAGTTGTACATGGTTGGAACAAAATGAGGGTGAAGAAATGCTGCAAGAATATATGTTTATTTATATCTTGTATACACACACACCAAATCTCTCATCAAATGAACGGGACATTATAATGTCTCTTAAACAACGCATCAGTCACCCCTTTGCATTTGGCCGCTCTCCAGAGGACCATTGATTAACGGCTAAATTTAGCAGTTCAACCCGTTTTGCAGCCCAGGAGCGGCCCAGTCAAGTTCTGTGCAGTCCATCCGACTTCCTAAGACCTCAAGATGCATAAAATACATCTGTTTTCTGAAATACACTCTTAAAAATTAAGGTTTTTATTGGCATTGATGGTTCCATGAAGAACCTTTAACATCCATGGAACTTTTTTCATTGCACAAAATGTTATTTACAACAGGAAAAAAGGCTCTTCAGATTATTAAAATACTCTTCAAACTAAGAAACAAACGATTATTTTAAAAACTCTTCACATAAAGGTTCTTTGGGGAACAAAAATGGCTCTTCTACTGCATGGCTACCAAATATCCCCTTTTGGAACCTTCATTCGCATTACATTTGTGCTTCACAAGAACAGCAACTTCACGTTTTCTCCTCCACAGCCACAGCTGGACTCTGTAGACCGCCTGTTGTATCATCGAGCTCCTCGGATCAAACTCTTCCATGCATCGCTCACACTCTCCGTGAAGTTGCTGCTTGTGCGAGGGCTCTGCAGTGCTGAACTTGACGAATTGCAGTGATCCCTATGACTAAGCACAGCGGTACTTATATTACAATTTTAATGCTAGCAACACGATCATGGGTTAAATTTCCAGGGAATGCATGTTGTGATAAAACATACAGCTTGAATGCACTTTACATCACTTCGGATAAAAGCTAAACGCATAAACGAGAGTAAACCTAAACCAAGAGCAGCAAAACACCACCTCGTTTCGCCTCTGAACATGCACGGACAACTTATCAAACAGGAAATGACCTGTAACAGCATATCCAACTCAACTTCAATCATTATAGATTTTTTAATGACCCTCCAAGTCTGAGAGCAAGACGATAACTTAATTTATTAAAGTTAATCTAATAAAACGCAGCTGAGAACGAGGAAAAGAGAGAGAGAGAGTGAAAGATACCTCTATCACAGCTGTTGCCCATCACCTGCTGAATAAATGGAGCTGGTCACCATTGGATTGGCTGAAGAGTGACCATCACCCTCGTCCAATGAGCTTGAGCGCTTTCCCTTTAATTGTCCATCACTCTGAGAGAGATTCCACCGCATTGATAAACTGCAGCCTCTTCATTGTCCTGCCGTGGCTTGCTGCCACATCGTACCGTCTTCCTCTCTCTCCAGCGCTCTCCCTCAAAGACTGAAACGTCCTCTGCTAAACCTCTCTCTCCCGTCTCAGTCCATCCTCTTCTGTCTATCCGTATCTCTGAGTAGCAATCCTAGTCCTCACTTTATCAGCCTCTTCCCTTTCTCTTTTTTGGCACACCAGTGGAAGAGATTTTACCGCATTTACTCAATCAATTGCTGTAACCTCACTCCTCTGTTCCTCTCAGCAGAACTGCAAGCACTTCCCATCCCTCTCTCTCCCCCTTCGTTCGCTCATTCCCCCCCCCCAGCGCATCTGGCTCCATCTGCCTGCTGCAGCCTTGCACATACGAAAAACGAAGAGGCGCTCTTTTTTTGCCTCGAGACTTTTGTTTTCGCTCTTCATGTGGAACATGGCTCTGGAGGCTTGTGCTGCGCGTGTGAATGCGTGTCATTTGTGAGAGGTGTGTTTTGGAGGTCGTTAAAGAATGGAGAAGTAAAAGAATAGAGAGGAAACACAAGTGTGTATCAGATTACACTGTAACGTCAAAGATTGTTAGAGCTGTTAGCTGGACGTGACCTACTGAAATAAGACAGAATCGCATGTGGACTGAACTGAAGGAGTATGGCGCACGACTTTATGTGCTATATTTAGCATGTCCTTCAAAATCCTTATTGAATCTAATAAAGCATTATCGGATGCTATCAGGAGACTGGGATCAGAAAATGATGCAAGCCAGACTCAGACTTGGACTGCCCACATTAGTTAAATTAAGGTGTTGGTGTGTGTGTGTGTTTGCTAACTCCTAGGCAACAGATGTAAAGTAATAAAGTTAATTAACATTAGGTTGCCAAATTAAATAAATATACAAATAAATAACTTAGAAGCAAGCACTGATGCAAAATTAGTGTTTTAAATGCATCATACTGCAATAAATGTTGTTGAATAAATGCCCTTGCAAATTCTCTTCATTGTCACCTGTTGGGATTGTTAGACCGCAGATGTTAAAAGGTTGACAAATAAATAGAGCAGCATTTTTTTTTTATCTTTTGAAGGACGCTTCTTATGATTACCAAGGCTGCATTTATTTAATCAATACTACAATAAAAAACAGTATTATTTTGAAATATTATTAGAACTATTTTCTATTTTAATATATTTTCAAATGCAATTTATTCCTGTGATGGCAAAGCTGAATTTTCAGCAGTCATTACTCCAGTCTTCAGTATCACACGATCCTTCAGAAATCACTCTAATATGCTGATTTGGTAAGAAACAGTGTCTTCACGGTCACTATTATATCAATTCATTACATCCTTGCTGAAAAAAAGCATTTTTTTATTTAAAAGAAAAAATCTTACTCTCTCCAAATTGTTTAGCATAACTGTAAATAAAAAAATAAAGCAGTTAAAAATAGTGTTAAACATTTAATAAAAATGTTATGTGTAACACTGTCAATTTGATAGACCTAAAAATACATTGTGCTATTTTTTTTAATGTTTTTTTTTTTTACTTGGGCCAGTAAACAACCACCCCTTAACACCCAACCAATGAGTAACATTTTCAAAGAAGGTCAAATGTAACAAATAATATAAAATACAATTATTTAAAAATTCACCCATCAACAGTCTTAAAAATTCTACAACAAAAATTTCCACTGTTTACCAATGCAAATAGAGACTACCTCAGGACACCAGGCTGTTTGAATCTTCGTACACTGAGTCACCTAAAAAAAACACATGAGACACAGCAGTGTGGACAAACCAGCTATTCTCAGTGACTACACTTTGATTTAGTTCCCTTAAATCACAGCTATTCCATCACACCTAGAATTATTCTGGTCTCTCTCTCCCTCTGCAGCTCTCTCAGCCCATCCATCTCCTCACTATATGCAGCCCAAGGTCAGACTGTCCCTGACTGTCCTCTGTCCCCTGGCGTCAGAGTCATCAGGTCTCCCTGTCAGCCCCTCAGTGAGGCCAGCACAGCACAGCGTAGCGTCTCCTTCTCTCCTACCCTCCAGGCTGTGACTGCCCCTGAAAATCCACTTACTGCATTGATTTGACCCAGCCCTTCCTCAGATCAATACAGCTCTGGAGATAACGGAGGAGTTAAAATCAACACAGCAAGACCTGAAACAGGGACCCAGGCTGTAATTAGAAGTGATGCGGGTGCTCTGGTGTTGGTGGATAGGAGGGTGGGGGATGGGAGAGAAAGGGTGGTCCCCTAGTTAGTGCAACACCACTGCTTTTATTGCCTTCTGAGATGAGCAATCAATCTGTGGTAAAATGCCATTTGGAGGGTATAAATGAATACAGATTTGCCTAAAAAAAGTGAAAAAGATTTTGCCACAACGCTTTATCTAGAGCCAAACTGCCTGCAACATTAAGCATAACTGCACTTACATTACCCATCATTCTCTGCATGGATGAGAAGACTGTTATTAAATGTATTGATATATGGATGCATTGTAAGAGAGACACAATTCACTGGAAAACTAGATTTTTTTTACATTTTCTGTGTGGTGCTTGCTTGTGCAAAACTCTAAGCTAAGGATGGCTGGGTCCCTCCTTCACTGTAAGCCCATGAGATTTTTGTTTTATTGTTCATCAACCACTGAAGTACAGAAAATCAAAGGAAAACAGGGCAACTTTAATTTCCAACATTCACAGGCCTAAAAAAAAAAAGAAGTATTAATTAATTTAAATTTAAATTAAATTAAATTAATTTAATGTCATTAATTTCATTCAATGTAAGATGTAAAAATGTTACATGTAAAATTACATTATATATTTAAATGTATATTATGTAAAACATGTATAGAATATAATTTTATATTATGTATAGCTGTGTATTTTATATAATTGTATTTTTGCAATAATAACTGAGAACTAGAAATTATACAGATAATACAACTTTGAGAAAGCGATATATTTACAATTAATTCTTCTTTTTTTTTTTTTTACCAATGTTACAAGTCTTTCTTGCAGTTTCAGCTAAACTTTATTTATCTGTTGTAAAGTTTAAAAAGGTGACAAGCTGGTGAATTAGCAACCATCTGATACAGACGACAACATTTTTAGGTTTAAGACATAAAACATGTAAATAATCAAAATATGCAAGATATAATAGGGCTGCGTGACTGATCGAAATAAAAACGAAACCGATATGGCTTGGTGCAATTCACAAATTTCAAAGGTTGCAATTAAATCAAACGAAATATATACATGCTGCGTGTTTCGCTTTGCAGCATCTCAGTGCCTTGTCCATGGTAAATGCTGATCCGCACAAACTCCATCTCTGAATCTGCTCTGAGTTTAGGTTGATTTAATGTGCTTTTAGGAACACAACGTGTGCCATCTATCTTCAATTATTATTATATTTAAAAACTCTGAACTTTACAGTGAAAAATTACAAAGTTAATATTTTTTTTATTTGTTTTGCATCCAGTATTTATTTATTTTTTAATATTTATATAATTATTATTAATAGTAGCATTTTATAACCAGATTAACATAAATCACAAAATTCTGGCCAAATTGTGTGGCCCTACAATTTGTTTTTGATTGTTTGTTTTATTAATTGTATTTTAATTCGCAATTGCAAAATACATGTATATAACAGCCATCATGCATGCTCGCTGTTGAGCACTACCCAAGTATGAGCCTTATATCATGTTGGGTCATCCCAACATGACCCTGAGAACAAGACCTTAAAGAAACCCACAACTTTATCAATACTACATGCCTGAACAGTATGGAATACATGAAAAGCCTACTTGTCAGGCCTCCACACCATCACAGTAAAGATGATGATACCTGATATGAAATGTGCAGGCCGGGTATTAATTATTCATATTTAGTGGAACAGCAGGGGCATCTGTGAAGCTGAGCAAAGCTCCATGCTTCCACCACACGCAACTGCAGCATTTCTCTGCATCGTAATGCTCAGAGACGGTAAGCTATGGGAAAATCCCGCATGAAAGCCACTGCAAAATGCAGTGGGGTTTTAGTCGGTTTAAGTGAAAATGCTGTGACCGGGCAGGATTTGCTCAGAAACACTTATCCATGGGCCTGTTATCCCAAAGATTTTTTCTTTTCAGTCAGATACCCAAGAGCATTTTATGAGGGGTTAGATTTCTTTTTATTGCTGGGTTTATTATACTTCAAACTTCTATTCGTGGTACTAAACCACAATAACAGATTGATGGCGCTACAGAACACTTCCAGAAGTGTTTGCTGACTAAGACAGCAATTTCTCTCTTGCCTTGTCTTGCTATTTTGGTTCAGGTTGGTGCACCTTCTTAAATACCACCACTCTTGAGAATGTTATCTAATGAAACAAGTGCAAACAGAAGCACAATAGTGTATCTATTCTCTTCCTTCCCTCATGACAAGATTTCTGTCACTATTTACTTTTCCATCTATCTGTTTTTGTGTGATTCCAAACGTCTGGAATGTAGTGATGTCACAACACCAAGCTGTGAAACTGGAGACTCGCAAGATGCCTTTTCCACTGAGCAGACAGGTGTGGCGCACTACATTAAGATCCTTGCAACTCACAGACCTTGCATTGTTTTAGTTTTATGACACCTCAGAATCTAAAGGTCAAACAGGTTTGGTCAAAAACGCCGGAAACCCACAGACAGGTATTTCAATTTTAACATTAGGTATTAAAAGTGTACTGAGGTTCATATGGGGGGGG
>NW_015658063.1:1170666-1186839 GCF_001515625.1 Sinocyclocheilus rhinocerous | reverse complement strand
TTTAGACTATGGTATTTCAAGGTATTCAGAGTCACAAAGCAAGTTTCAGGCCTGACAGTGTAAAAAATCCTGTCAGATGGGGGCAGGGCAAAGGACAACAAAGATTGAATGACGCCAAGCAGGAGTTTACATCCAAACAATCTTTTCCATGACAAATCAGCCTACTTCAATATGCTTTAGGACTCTCAAATCCCAAGGGAGTTTGATTGATATTTATAATGGCAATGGCACTCATGTGTTTTCTTTTTTGGCATGCTCTTGAAAGAAAGGTCTCTCTTTCTGAAAGCAATCTCTGCATTTTCATAGTTTATTTGTAATCTTAAATGCTCTCTGTAATCTAGCCTTTCCATACATATAAATAACAAAATCTAATAAATACATTATTTTTATTGCAGAATACTTGCTTTTATACACCCACATACAACAGTATTGCTATACATGACTAAAATGGCCTATTATACTTTATGTAAAGATGGAAATAAATAAAATAGGAACATCAGATTCTCTTATTAATTATTAACTGATTAATTCAATGGAAGCATCCCTCTCCCCTTTAATACATGAGCACAATACGATAGATGACATTAAAAGGGCAAATAAATAAATAACAGCAGTGGACGCCAGGAGGGGTGACCGTTAATGAAGGATAGGGGGGCAGGCAAGCGGAAGAATCGATACTTTCTTCTACTTAATGTTAAAGGCACGATGACAACGAGCCATTGTTAATCTAAATTAGGCTTTAATTAAACCGGACAAAGGAAAACGTCCACTTTTAAAACCAGAGCCCTGAAAAATGAGGAATGGGAATCCTTCCGAATCCGGTTCCATGAACGATTCTTTTAGTAGCCTACTTCAAATTTAATTCATTTATTTTTCTTTATAAAAAATTATCGATTACCACGAGATTTAAGTACAACACAAACAGCAACAATTCTTGGTTTAAAACACGACAATATAAATAATTGCACGCGTTTCAATTAGCAACAACTCTGAATGATTAATTTAGTGTATCATATTTTGATTCACTAAAATGAACCGACTCAAAAGAGTCATTTGCACAGGAATCGGTCTACTTCGGTTGGGCTGCGCTTTAGGAGTCGGTTCTTTATAGTAGTGAATCAAAGAGTCATTCTTGGGGAATCGGACTACACTAGTCACGCTGTATGTTTCAGACACTAGATTCAGAGTATTTTAATTTTGATTTCGTCCGAAACGGCGGGAAACACAAGTTTAGGAAACGTACACGTCATGAAATTAAGAAGAACAGTTTATCAATTCCAAACAGAACCGTTTCAACTTCAGACAACATACACACTACATCATCATATGGCTGTATTAGTATTTGAAATAACACTAATAACAACACTATAATACTACTTAGTAGTAGACCAAAGTCTCAAATGTGTACGTAACGTAATATCAATTAAAACTCCCACAACTAAGTTACTGCCGTGTGGCTCCACAACCGTTGAAGCGATGCGAAAAACATACCTATAAACTCCATGGCTGATATCGATCCCGCAATCAGTTATAGTCACATCCCTCCGCAAATACAAAACGAAACAATCTCAGAGAGCAGATTGAGCCGAGCCTGTGTTTAGTAAGTGAAGTCTCTCACACCCCTTCACGCAGTCGATACACTGAGGAATGCAGTAAAGCCTGAGCTCGATCCAGTCAGTCTCAGTCAAACCCACTCCGCTTTTCTCTGTTAGTCTATTGAAAAGAGCACAACAACTGCTGTCCTCTCCGAGGATCCTTTTATCTACAGACGACTGCACACTGTCCATCTTCAGACATTACATTACCAGGGAAATTTATCCAATAAATCAAGCACGTTGACAAGCTAAATCCCTGGTTTTGAAGGTATTTCACCCAAAATGAAAGTTCAGTCATTTACTGGCAATTATGTCGTTCTACCGAAGAAAAAGCCAAATAGGCTTTGAATATGATGGTTACTAGAAAAAAGGAAGAAATAAATAAAACTATGGTTTACAGATCTTCTTTATGAACCAAGAGCTTGTAACACTCCAAAGAGAAAGGAAAAATTGAAATCGCATCATATGACCCCTTTAATACAGATGTGCCAATGACTTAATATAGTAGGCTACAGATCCTGCTAAATAATAAACAGAACAGAAATATAAAAATATGGCTGCACTATTTCATTCATTGTGTAACACTGAAGAAAGACATTCACCTGTTGCATGCGTGAGAAAGAACAGGAAACCCTCACTGCTGCAGAACAATATAGTGGAATGAATGGGGGAAGTGAGGCAGCTGGATGTACAACTAAATTTATTTTTCTGAGCATTAGCATAGTTTTATTTAAGATAAATCATTAAATAGAATGGAAGTCATGAGAAAGCAGTACAATACTGTATGTTTACATTTTCTGAATATGATGCAATACAGAAAAAGAATAGAGTTTACATTTAGGATTTAAGTTTTGTTTCAGTGTAAACAAAATTTGTTTGCAGTGTTAAGATGCTACAGATTATCATTTAACTATCTTCTGGGACCCGCTGTTTAAATCAATGAAGTAATGCTTATTTTTCCACTTAACATGGGTTGAAGCTACATATAACAGCAGCTCACACTGTGAAATGTATCATAGCAACAAGTCTGGCAAGGAAATATTTGTAATTTCAATCTCCCAGCATGCCAAAGTCACACAATATGGTCACTGCCGACTGACAACATGCTGTTTTAGATCAAATTTAGCAATCTTCAGGTATTTGATCTGTAGTTTTCCCCTAATTCTTAGATATTTAGTGATAAAAATACTTCAACATTGCAAAAAATAAAATATGAGACACTATAGAATCTGAATGTTGCAGAAATGCATACTTTACTGTCAACTATTTTAATGTTATTCACACAACCAAGCCAATTCAGTAAATCATAGCTGGATTAAACTTTATTATAGAGTGCAAGATGGTTGCTCTGAGAGGAAAAGACTAAAGCTTCTGTCTTCTAGCGCACTGAAAAAGCTTTTATAGAGGTCAAAGCAATTGCACTGCAAGCTCATAACTATGTATTTAGAGTTACTTTATAGGGGAGTCTGCGAGGTGGAGGAATATTACAGGATGACAGAGGAAAGCTCTGAGATTAACATATCAGAATTTCAGCCTTCTAACTAGCTAGGAAAGCATTGAGACAGTTAAATCATATCGCTGTATTTTGAAAATGTGAAATTTTGTAACCCTAAAAGCCCAGCATTGCAATTTTGCAGTTTTACACTTCTCTAAAGTTCACCCCAAAACAACATATGCATAAACATCATTAATTTTTGGAAACAGTGGCTTCCTAAAAACATATTTAAGGAGAAAAATCCAAAATGCAACTTCAGATGAAGGTCTCAAGATGACAATCACAATTCAGTATACAATAAGTGCCAGAAAAAAGACCAGTTGCAGTACAAATATTACAATGATTTTCATCTAAAATTCAAGATGCAGAGAAACTGAAAATTACACTGCAGCACCCAAAGGGCCAAAGCAAACAAGTAGAATTATGTGCATCTATAATGAACTGAGAAAACTGTAGGAAAGAGCTGATAATAATAACTCCTATAATGGCCATCCAGATAGATCTGATACATATAGCCTTAAACTTTGTTCCTTCTTCCAACGAGCATAACAACAACATTCTGCTATCAACACACTAGTAGCAGTTTTTCTTGCCCTAAATACGCCAGGAAGTTCTTTTGATCTGCCCACCACGTAAAATGTGAATTTCTCAGGACAGCATGCCCCATGACACCGCTCTCTGAACTATTTTCATCCTTTTTTTATTTGTTTCAACAAAACACTAAAATATGTTGCACAAAGACCTCAGGGGGGAAACACAGACTTGGGGACCGATATTAGTGGATTCTGTAAAGCTGAGTCATCTTCCTCGCCTCAACATGTATAAATAGCTAAATCAATTGGACATTCTTTAGTGCAACAATAGAATGAGATGCATTTCATCTACCAAAATAGATCTCCATTATTCTATTTTAGTCTCGATTAAATGCATCATTACTACTAAGCAAAGAGTTTAAAGAGAACGTTGCCATTTCAAATATTGCATTTTTAGGGATAGTTAACCTAAAAATGAAAATTGCCATCATTTACTCATACTCATTTAGATCCTAATGTGTATGACTTACGTTTTCTGTGGAAAACAATAGAAGACATTTTTAAAAAATGTCTCTGAGCCAAAGGGTTTAATGTTATTTTTGACCTCTTTCATTGTATGGACAAAAACAGCTGAAACATTCTTAAAAATATCTTATTTTGTGTTCAGCAGAAGAATCTGATCTTTTAAACCAGATTTTGTGTGGAAGGAACATCCACAATTCAAACCTAATTGCAAGTACATAAATAGCTCTGTTTGCTATGTGAGAGAAGTCAGAACCTCATTGTCTTGACAACCGTAAGAAAGACGGAGCTGGAGCTTCAATAAGTGATACATCTCTCCTCATTGCAACAACAGAAAAAAAAATATGTATGATTCACAGATCGAAAGCATACAAACTGAGTATCTCTCTAGAGACTCAACCTGTTCTGAATGGCCATAGAAATCTTGGACTCTCCCTCACCACCCTGGCTGCGGAGTGTCTCATTGTCGAACAGAGCGAACATTAACATATAAATAACCCTCTTCTTCTTCTCTGAATCTGTGGCGGTGCAGCTTAGGAGGGTCTGGAGAATGAATGACTCTCTTAGTCACAGAGATTTGTGCATTTCTCTTTTTTTTCTAAGGCATTTTCATTTGCCTTTAGCAACCAGCCCACTGGGTCAGTGTCCGCACCCCCGCACGTACTGGCACTGAATGCAAGACCAGTCAGAGGGCAGCTTCAGTTATTGCCCCCCCTAGGCCTGGGAGGGAACGAAACGCTGTCCGGAGAGAAAGAGAGAGAGAAAACTAACAAAGTAACAACAGTGAGTTTTGTTCTGCAAAATTACATTCCTCTATACTCCTTCTCGCACAAGCTTGCCCGGCCCACAAAGGTCGCGAGATCAAACGTACCCAAACATAATGAATCATTATGAGAAAAAGGTGTGGATATGGAGAGGTGAATCAGATGATTAACCTGTTTTCAGAACAACTTGAACTTTGAAAATTCTGGATAGGGAGCGTCCCATCTGTGTCAGTTTGGATTAAAGGGATAGTTCACCCAAAAATTTACATTTTGTCATCATTAACATATCCTCTTGCCATTAAAAGCTTGTTTAACTTTCTTCTGTTGAACACAAAATAAGACATTTTGAAAATTATCCTTTTTTGTTCATATAATGAAACTTGTTGGGGTCCAGTGTTGTTTTGGACCCCATTGACTTTCATTATATGTACAAAAGCAGACAAAAAATTCTTCAAAATATCTTATTTTATGTTTCACAGAAGCCAGTCAGTCATACAAGTTAGTAACAACATGAGAGTGAATAAACTCTGAAAAAAAGCAAGACTAAACAGTCTCATGTTGTAACAATGAGGGCGGTGTGTATATATGCGAATAATTATGCATTTGATACAAAACTGATCTTTGTTTTGTGAAATATTCTGCAGTTTTTAGCATGCATATTTCGCCCCCAATCTGGTGTTTTTCAAAGCCCAGCCTGCGGTGTTGCGGTTAAATCCACTGCTTTGTTATCCTGATCCTTCGTGCTTGTGGCAGTGGATTCAGGAGTAATGGCTCCGATGTTTCAAATGCACCTACTGACGTGATTTCATTCATGATTCACCTACTGCTCTGCCTGCTAGCACACAAATCCGTATGCTATAAGCTGCAGTGTGAGCGTGCTTGCTTAACAACATGTTAAAGCTACAGAAAATGCTAAAAGAGTGCCATTTGATCCCCTGGTATAAGCTTCATCTTTGAAACCCTATAGACAGAGCAAAAAAGCTTCTGTCCGAAGTAACTAGAGGTCCTGCGACTGTTTGAATCAGCAATTCAAAACCTTTTGAACAATGATCTTTCCAATTGTTCATGATTACTGGATAAAGATGATTAAAATCATTTTAAAGAGACTGCAAAAGAAAAGTTTCTAGTGGATAAAAAAATTAGTCTGAGGCTGAGCATAACTAGAAATAAATATACTTATAAAAATTAAACTGATACATAAAAAAATAAATCATGGCTTAAAGCTTAAGCTGACAATTAGTTTGATTTTATATCTGATAACTGATAAATATCTGATATTAAATCTCTATACTATTTTTGTACATTAAAAATTTTAAATTATATATTTTTAATGCTACAGTGAACATTGGGCACAATATTAATAGCAAATCTAAAAAAAACATATTTAGCAGTATTATTAATAAATTATTAAGTCAATAATTACTTAAAGTGCTACAGTGAATATTGGCATCACAATATTGACAAAAAATCTGAAAGAAACTTTATTTGATAAAAATGACATTTAACAGTATTATTACATTTTTAATAGCTTCAACTGATAATTATTTTGATACATGGCTGATATTAAAAGTCTACATTATTCTTGCACCACAACCATAAAAATGTAAACTATTTGAAATGTTACAGTAAATTTTGACAATATTAATTAAAAACATGAAAGAATCTTTATTTGATATAAATCATTTTTAACTATTTAACACATTATTAATGTTATTAAATGTTATTGTTAAATTAAAAATAAACTTAGAGTGTTATATAATCTAAAATGTAAAAATAGATGGAATTAAGAATGACAAACAAAAAAATAAACATCACTAATATTATCTGATAACCCCATCAAAACTCTCTAATATATTCAAGTTTCCTCTTGAATACTCCTGTGTTTATTTTGCCAGACAGAGAGCATAAATAGTAGTTTTGCTATCATAACAGAAACAACACATACTTTAAATCTTACCTAACATGGAGGTTCCCTCTGGTGGATACTCTGGGAACTGTCCTTCAGAGGGCACACTAACTGTCCTTCTCAGGCTGCGACCCTTTGATGAGGATGCTGTGGGGCTTTCACGGACCTCAGATGGCATCTGGGAACAAGTCAGAAGTCAGAGGTCAGTGGGTGGAGGTCACAGGGGTACACATTCTAACAGTGGGCCAGAAAGCCCCTTTTCCTGGCAGCGCTACTAATTAACTAACCGTTTAAACGAATCTGAAAGCAATCCGTCAATCAGAAACTATTTCAATACATTAAGTGAATTGATTATTCCCTTTCATAACCTCAAGATGAAATCGGCTGGCTTGCACAGCAAGAGTAATGTGCTGGAACTCATTAAAGAAGAGAACAAATCATTAAACTGTGCAAAATGAGGCTCTAACTATCAAGACCAATTTGGATGGGACTAGTTTTCCTTAAAGGCATAGTTCACACAAAATAGTTCACCCTCAAGTTGTTCCAAACCTGCATGAATTTCTATCTTCCGCTAAACACAAAAGAAGATATTTTCAAAAATGTTGCTAACCAAACAGTTTCTGGTCCCCTTTGACTTCCATCAACAGTTTTTACCAACATTCTTTAAAATATCTTCTTTTTAGTTCCGCAGAAAAACAACAACATGAGTGAGTAAATGACGATGGAATTTTCATTTTTCAAAAACAACTGACCCTTTAAGGAGGTCAGGTAAATTTACTTTGTGATTTTATTCGAATCACAGACGTAACTGTCTGGAAAACTAATCCCATCCAAATCAAAATTACATCCGCAAACGACGCATTTAACCCCTTACCAGGGGAAATGTACAACAAAGCACAAACATCATCTGCGTGTCTTCATTTAACTGTCCTTCGCTCTCCATTCTGATGGAGAGGAAGAGAGAAGAATGAGGGGATAAAGCACAGGGAAGGAGCGCTCTTACCTCTTCCTCCTTGTTGAGCAGGATGAGCTGGCTATCGGTCAGGATGCAGTACTTCCTCTCCCAAGCGCAGGGCTCCATGAACTGCGACTGGCCGCAGGAGAAGCGGTGGCTGGGCGGACCCTTCACATCTGTGCACAGGGGACAGAAAAAACACCTCAGAATGGGTTGCCACAGAAAAGGACCACCACAAAAACAGGCTCTCTTCATGTCAGCTATGATTCTCTTCAGACTAAAACTTCAGGACTGAGCATCGCTTTTAATGGGACTTCCAAAATATGCAGGCTACATATTCCCTCACAGCTTGCAGAAATAGACAAGGGCCCTCAGAGAGGCACAGACTCTCTTCTCTTCTTTATTTAATCACCAGTTCACCTCACAAAAATAGACTCTGGACAATGATGCTGCTCGTAAGAAAATGAGTCACGCTGGACTCATTAAACGCTGCTGTGAGCAATTTCTGCATCACTAGCAGCATCAAATGGATTTATAAAAATAACAACGGTCTCCACAACTGTCCTCCACTGTTAGGACAAACAGCTAGTGCGGTCTCAAATGTTTCTCATGGGCAGAAAGCTGCTTTCAGCATTTCTGATTGGATAATACAAAGCTGCAATTACATTCATAAATGTGTCAGGTAACAGAAAAAAAATATCAAGTATATATAAAAATACTACACTACTGTTCAAAGGTTTGGGGTTGGTTTTAAAAATATTCTGTAATGCTTTTTTAAAAAGTATATTACGCGCATCAAGGCAGCATTTATTTTGCATTTATTAAAAAAAAAGTAACAGTAAAACAATAAAGCTGAATTTTTAGTATCCATGACTCATAAATCATTCTAATATGCTGATTTGGTGCTCAAGAAATATTTCTTATTATTATTAACGCTGAAGACAGTTTTGCTGCTTAATATTTTTATGGCAACTGACGCATTTGTTCAAGATTATTTGATTTAAAAAAAGAAAATCCAAAAGAACAGCATTTATTTGAAATTAATGAATTTTAATGTACCCCTGCTGAACTAAACTAAGAACTTATAAAAATGAATTTATTAAAATAATTGTAACAATTACTGACCGCACACTTTCACTATTTGACTTTTGTTTGAGTAAAACAGAATATTCAACAAGAAAAAAGCAATGCAAAATTGTATTTATTCTAAATGAGAGTTTATTTATTGGTAATTGACTGGACTGAGAAAAGCGGACTTTGGCGGATGGCTGGGAAGGGTTGAAAAAGAAAAAGGGATTGGTGATGTCACAAGATTGCAAAGACTCTCTTTTCGAAATAACTTGCACAATAAGTTATAAACTTTGATTTCACCTTTGAACAACTGTAATTGAACTGTATGGTGTTCTGCACACTGCTGCCTGTAGAGGGCAGTGTTATACTAGTTTATAGTGTTGCTCATGTGCTCAAGCAATCCACCTTTTTCACAGGATTCAATCTCAGTGGGAGAAAATGACACCAGGAAGCTCATAATTCTTTGCATCTCTCTCAGAGCAAACAAACAAACCCTGTAAGGGAAACATCTGCTTTTTGAAAGCAAGAACTGAGGGATTCGATGCGTTCTAGGTCACCTTCAGAGCGACACTGAGTGTATTTTGGGAACGACCACATATCAACATACCAACCAGTGGAAGCACTTGTCAGTAAACATTACTGACAAAAAGCCTGGCGGTCCTCCTTGTCTATTAATTGATCATTTAGACCTTCGCTAAGCTTCATCAATCAGTTCTGGCTGACAGTTTTGCTGTACGGTTGACCAGAGCGAGACACAGAAAGAACATGTCAGGACTCAAGGTCAGAGGTCAGCCCGCCCTGATGTCACTCTGGATCAGCCGACTGGGCCAATAGTGGCAGCACTTTAGTTTTTCCCAGGACTCATGACTAAATTAACACCACACAGACGCAGAAGAAAGTGACGCAATGTGTCTCAAGAGGACGGGTGACTGCTGCATCCCTGCTCAGTTTATTGAACGCAGTCATCTTGCCCACGACTTTTCCACATAAGCTATCAGCCTAAAGCAATGCTATAACAAAAATGCACAAGGGGGAAAGAAAAAAACATTAGTTCTTTGAACAATGTGAGATCAGGAGATGAGCGGACAGAGAACTGATAGAAAGATTCAGAAAGAGAGCCAACTGATCAAAATAAAGACCTAGAAAAAAAATACACTGCGAATAGGGCTTGGTGGTCTTTAAAAAAAAAAAGTTTTTGATGATATTTGATATAAATTATGTAGTTTTTTACAGGTTTTTTTTTTTTAAATCAGAGAAACCATTTCAGTAATATAGCACAAGTTGCTATAGATTTAAAATGTTTCTTGTAAAAATGAAGAAAAAAAAAAGAAGTTAAAAATAAAGCAAAAATTATTTAATTTGTTAAAAATCTTTTTTATTCTTTTATTCAGCAAGGATGCAATATTTGATCAAAATGTCGGTAAAGACACCTGTTACATTTCTATTTCGGACAAATGTTGAACTTTCTATACTATTCTATATCCTGAAAAGATGTTTCATGGTTTCCACAAAAATATGAAACTGTTTTTTAACATTGATAATAAGAAGACATTTTTGAGCACCAAATCAGCATATCAGAATGATTTCTGAAGGATCATGTGACCCTGAAGACTGGAGTAATGGCTGCTGAAAATTCCACTTTGCCATCACAGAAATAAATTCCATTTTGAAATGTATTAAACTATTTTAAATAGTAATAATATTATTTCACAATATTCAGTGGTTTTACTGTATTTTCAAATAAATACAGTTTTGGACTAAAATCAATTCCAAACTTCTGAACACTAGTGCATTTTAACAATAACATATTATATACAAATTGAAGAAATACATTATTTTTTTTTAAATGATGAATCAAATCAAACAGATAGAACAGGTTTAGAAATGAATCAAACTTACCAAATGATTTAAATGTTGTTTTTGCTAATAAATCTTAAACCAGAAATGCTATTAAGATTCAGTTGGCTCTCTGTACACTTACATTTTATGGAAAAAGCAGCTTGGACAAACTGCTCCTTTTATTTTCCATGGAAAAAGTCAAATGAGTCATGAATGACATGAGGTTGATTAAATGATGACAGACATATACTTTTTAGGTGAATTATCTCTTTAATTTAAAGTCATTCACAGTGTTGATTATGTTATATCACCAGAGATTGATCATCATGAATATATTGTGACTATTGGTAATATCACCCAGCCCTAGGTGTGAGCAAAAGAGTTCAGGAGAGATCGAGCTCAACACTGACAACGACACAAACGGTTCTTCTATTTACTGCTCTGCAAACAAGCATACAACTGTGCAAACAGACATGCTTTAATGGGTGTTTGGATAAGTGCTGGAAGGCAAACGAGGGAGACTGGCGGCGCTCCACTCAAGGCGGCTGAGGAAAGATGGAGGTGAAATGTGTGGGAGTGAAGGGAGCCGGTCCAATCTAAAGCCTGTCTGTTTGAGACGACAGCTCGCGCTCAGCAACACAGTGGCAGCATATAACATATGGACGGGTGAGATAAAGTGACTTCTCCAGAGATCTCATAAGCCATTAAGAAACGTGTGAAGCTGTTGGGAAAGCAGTTGACAACTCCATCTGATGGAACACAATATCTTCCATAATTATCTACGCATACTGAGACTCTCCAGGCACGAGAGATTTGAAAATAACCCTGTTCAGTAACACCAATATTTGCATTACAAATGTGTAAATTGTGCGCCGCTAGCATCTGAATTTCAAAAACAGTTGTCTATTTTAATCTCTGTGTATCAGTGTTATTTAAACCTCATCAACCAGCATCATCCACAGACTGTCAATGCAGCGGCGAAGGAGATTTATTTCAGGAATTTTAATTGCATCCCGTACGGATTCACTGCCTCGGCGTTCACCCGCGCCTGTTCATATCAGCTATGTGCAAATCACGGCTTCTCTCTGGGGAGAGTAAAGGGCCAGTGAACAGTGAGGATCACAGATATCTCTCAAAACCAGCAGATGGAACAGCCTCTCAAAGCCCTTTATTCTCGCCATTGGAAAGAACTCAATAGTGTTTTCAGAGCTGAGAATTCTCACTGAACTAGTCTTGATTGCATATGGAAGGCTATACACTGCAGATTCATTTATTTGACTTAATTTGCAGGAATGCTATGCAGAATTATGACAACTATTTAAAAGCTTTAGAAAACCTTGGTTAAACTAATTCTCTGGTAGAATGCAACATACAGGGTTGCCACCCTTTTTTGAAGCAAAGTATTTCTATACTCTTTCTAGTTGTTCATGATTGCACAATTATTTTTTACAGTAATTGAATAGAGGTTGTTCCATTTGCATTTTAGGTACCAATTATTTGAATTAATAGATTTTAAAGAAATATATTTATTGGCATACAAAAAGAATAAAAAAAGACTTTAATTGCAGCTCAGTGAGGATTCAGCTTCCTGAGGCTCCGTGTACAGCATCAACTTTACATGATTTTTAACACTATATTAATTTTTTAATGAATTTTTAAGGCCTGGGAATTTATATTTTTACAAAATCCATTAATATTTTAGGTTTTCCATGATTCAACTAAATTTAAATTGAAAAAAAAAAAAAAATTTAATCAAATAAAAACAATGTAATCTTTAAAGGTGTCTAAACCAGCAGTTTTCAGCCTCCGCAAACTTTTAAGGGGGCCTCGAGACGACATGAATTATTTGAAATAAGACATTAAATTAAGCATTACACAAGCATTAAATTAAGTTAAAACAACTAAAAATCAAGCAATTTCTTTCTTTCTTTCTTTCTGGATGAACCAGGGTTAAAGTTATTTTAAAAATGGATATAAGAAAATATCACTTTTAGACCTGGAAATGTCATGTAAATTAATTAAATAGTCCATGTGCTTTTTCTAGAAAAAATTCTAATTATGTCTGGTCTGAATCACGCGTTTCAGAAAGGCGGGGCATAGAGGAGAAACAATAATGTACAGTATGTGGAAAATAATGTGTTTTTTGAACCTTAAACCGCATAAACACATTTCATTACACCAAATACACAAAATAATGTTCTTTTTAGCAGCATCATATGACCCCTTTAAGACTACTTCTCTATGTGGATGAATGTACTGTAGATTGGCAAAGTAACAGCAAAACAAACTAGAGTCTCTCTAGTCCACTGAGAAGGCAAAACATTTAACACTTGCTCAGGAACCTAATTACTGTGATCTCCTGCTAAATATATCAGCGGTATATAAAGCCCCCCTCCCTGAGGTGTTCGGGCAAGGGAACATTTAGTTAAGTGTGAGTATGTCATCTGAAATCTAGCGTGAAAATCACATCTGTCCTGACAAAGTCCTTCAAAAAGTCCTGTTACGTAACCTCTGCAGAAACTCATTTTAACACGAATGTTATTTCTGCAGAGTTCAGCGTGTCCATCATCCTCAACTGAACTCATCTTTCACTCCAAATATCCTCTAGATTGAAGCGCAGCGTCAGCAATGACAGAGTACACGCAAAGGATGTTACTTAACATGCTCTGCGAGGGGGGAAAAACAGATACTAATCAAACCCTGAAATGACAGAAAGGTCGGTTAAAATGTCAAGAGACAAGGGGATGAATAAACCCCCACAAAAAGGTAGTATCTCTCGCTAAATAAATGTATTGCTATAGTATTTCATAAGAAAGACTTGAAAAATGTACCAGAAAGAACAAACACTCATTTCTCTGGAAGGGAAATGCAACCACAGAACCAAAGGCTAGATCAGGTGACCTCTGTGGGGAAACGAAAATGACAGACACAAATGAAGCCACCCCTTTCGATGGGGATGTGCAAAACTAAATATTTTTAAGATGACTAGAGAGTTGTCTGAAAAACTAGTCGACTAATCTGTGTTAAGGAAGCCCTGTTAAATAAGGCTGGTTTCAGGTTTACCTGACCCCAATTGGACAAGCTTCTTAGGGGAGGCATATTCTAGCTGCTACAAGAAGTGCAAAGGAATGGAACAGTGGCCTCAAGACTTTTGAAAAGTATGGACTACTTTTAACTTGACACACACTATTAAAAATGCAACACTTGGAATGTAAAAATAAAGATGTGAGACATGGTGCAACAGCCAAAAAACATCTGTAAAAATGTGTATGGCTGAAGCAGTGCTGCTTAACAGTAAGTCAAAGACACTAATAATAATAATAATAATAATAATAATTACAATAATATTTATAAATATAATAAATTTATACAATGTATACATTATTATTATTATTAATAATAATAATAATAATAATAATAATGTATACATAACTACATTATGACATTATAATTAATATTACTATTTGGAAAGTACAAAACACCACTGATGATGATGATGATAATAATAATAATAATAATAATGATGGTTATTTTAAGGCTATTTATAAATATAGGTTGTATTGTTATTATTGTTATTATTATTATATTTGTATTATTATTATTATAGTATATTTATTTATTCATTTAGGGACACTATAAAATATAAACTTAGCTGACATAAAACAGCTAATCTGCACCACTAGAAGGCTTAAAAAAAAACCATAATTAAAAAAATAACAAAAAAAATGATTACATATACATACATATACGTGTGTCAAACAATTATTAAACATTCAAGTTTTCAAACATTACACATAACATTTACATTTTGTAAATCAAAAATGAATTGATAATTTAAAAAAAAACAACAACAAAAAACAGTGAACATCATACACAGCTTCTGTGCTGATAATTTTGGCCTTGAAGATACACATTGAGCTGTGAGGGCAATTCTTTTAAAAGCAGTGAGCCGTGGTGTGTAGAGAGACACCTGGGCTCCAGAAAGGGTGTAATAAGACTGTAACCGTGTGGGTGTCCTAGACATGGTCCTACGTGCGCCCATATGTTTGTTTGTGCAGCAGCACAGCTTGAAAACAATTACTGCAGGGTGGCTGCCAGCTGATCCCAAGAGCTGCCAGTTTGTGACCCCGTAATGGAGCTGGAGCCCACAAATAGCGCTCACCCAAGAGGTCAGCAAAGGTTCAGACGGACTAGCAGGAAGTGAGCATGCATGTGTTAGATTAAAGCTCCATGTGTGATACAGGATGATAATGTGATATCATCATGTTTGTGAGACATCTGAGGTAATATTTAATCAATAAGGCATGTGTGGACTATCTATGCGAGTAAAAAAGGTAAAACAGACGAGTCAAGCCAGTGTTGCATCAGCATGTTTGAGTAACTTGGCATGCAGATACGTCACAAGCAGATCAAACATCTGAGAGGAGCATGTGCATGACACTGACCGGGACAGGCCTAATGTACATCTCTATGATCACAGACACCCACTGAGGCCCAGACCGGCCTTGCATGTGTCCGATGAAGGGTAATCCTAACCCCTGCAGCCCTGCCTGGAATGTCTTCAGCTGAAGGAGAGGTCATACCACCTGTCCGGGATGAGGTTTCAGACGAGGGAATGCCTGGGACTGCTAATCACTGCCAACACAGAGAAAACTCAACCGGCTCCTGCTTTTAAAACACCACTTTGCCAAGAAACTAAACTCACCTCAACCAAACAAACACACCTTGCAATTTCATTCAGTGGTATAACCCTAGAAACAGTTCACCAAACACCATTTATTTACCCTGATGTTGCTGCAAAACCCATGACTTTCATTCTTCTGTGGAACATAAAAAGAAAATGCCATATGAATAAATTTAAATGGGAATGTGTGCAATCAAGCTCCAAAATTTGAAAAAGCACAATAAAATTGGCCCGTATGTCTCATCTACTATATTCCAAGTCATCTGGAGTTAAACATTAGGTTAGTATGACATAGACATATAGACCAAAAAAGTCATTTTTTATTAAAAATCTTCCTCTAAGCTAAATTAAATATGGGAAACTGAGATGGTTTGACATCATTTTAGAGTAAAATACTCATTTAAATGTTGCAGTTTGTGTTGTATGATTTATAATAGATGTTAATTTAACACTAAGTATCAATTAAGCTAACTACAGGGTTTCTACAGACATGAACAAGTTAAATTTAAGACTTTTTAAGACCTTTTTAATACCACCTTATATGAAATTTAAAGGGGTCATATGATGCGATTTCAATTTTTCCTTTCTCTTTGGAGTGTTACAAGCTCTTGGTGCATAAAGAAGATCTGTAAAGTTGCAAAGACTAAAGTCTCAAATCCAAAGAGATATTCTTTATAAAAGTTAAGAGTCAGCCACACCTACCTAAAATGGCTCGTTCTAACACGCGAAACTACTTTGTTTGGTCTTCCAAAAGAGGACACGACTAGAAATCAGTGGTTAAGTTGTATTTACAACACTGTTCCAGAACA
>NW_015658063.1:1169813-1170550 GCF_001515625.1 Sinocyclocheilus rhinocerous | reverse complement strand
GTTTTGTAAAAATCGACGCGTTTCAAAAAGGCGGGGCATAGAGGAGAAACAATAATGTACAGTATGTGGAAAATAATGTGTTTTTTTAACTTTAAACCGCATGAACACATTTCATTACACCAAATACACAAAATAATGTTCTTTTTAGCAGCATCATATGACCCCTTTAAGACCTAAACCTGTAATGGAAGTACACATTATATTACATACATATATGTAATATTTAATGCGTTTAACGTAAAAAGAAAACAAAATATCATCACTGTCATAAATTATATTTATTACTAAGATATACAGTGAACTTTTCATATCAGAAGACAATATTCCATTCAAAATATCCCCACAAAAGCACCGCATCACCAAGATTTTTGGTGGTGCAAACAATTTATTCTGAAGCAATATTTTCATCAGTGTTCTATCAGCTTTTACATACTTAAATCTGTATACTTTTATTTACCTTTAGAAAGGCCTATTCTTACAAAAGCATAAATAATGTTTTAATATATTAAACATAAAACGTTGAATACTGATATTTGAAATTATTTAAATAATAAAAAGGTACTTTAAATGTGAAATTAAAACCGCCAGTAGGTGGCAGCAAGTCACTGTTAATAAGTGAGTCATTGCGATTGAAATGAATCATTTAAATGTTTGATTCACTCAGGAACAAAACACCATCATGTTGCTCAGAGACTCAAAACAGCGCTGTGGCTTTGTTTGGAATTATTTTTGTTGTC
>NW_015658063.1:1167133-1169398 GCF_001515625.1 Sinocyclocheilus rhinocerous | reverse complement strand
TACACATTATATTACATACATATATGTAATATTTAATGTGTATTAATTAAAAAGAAAACAAAATATCATTGCTGTAATAAATTATATTTATTACTAAAATACACAGTGAACTTTTCATATCAGAAGACAATATTCCATTCAAAATATCCCCACAAAAGCACCGCATCACCAAGATTTTTGGTGGTGCAAACAATTTATTCTGAAGCAATATTTTCATCAGTGTTCTATCAGCTTTTACATACTTAAATCTGTATACTTTTATTTACCTTTAGAAAGGCCTATTCTTACAAAAGCATAAATAATGTTTTAATATATTAAACATAAAACGTTGAATACTGATATTTGAAATGATTTAAATAATAAAAAGGTACTTTAAATGTGAAATTAAAACCGCCAGTAGGTGGCAGCAAGTCACTGTTAATAAGTGAGTCATTGCGATTGAAATGAATCATTTAAATGTTTGATTCACTCAGGAACAAAACACCATCATGTTGCTCAGAGACTCAAAACAGCGCTGTGGCTTTGTTTGGAATTATTTTTGTTGTCAAAATAGTGCAAAAACAGGCAATATGGTGTCTAAAACGTAAGTCTCTTAATTAATTTCTAGTTTATTGAACTGTTGTAAAAAAAATCAATCTCACATTTGTAATGAGTCATTTTCGGAGAAAAAAAAAACGGACTCTTCATGTGAAATTGATTAACTATATGAAGTGGTATAAATATATACAGTACATTTTCTGCCCCCATGTCTTGAATTTGTGATCATTGTAAATGTATTTTAATAGACTGAATCATGCAGTAAAAAAAAAAAAAAAGAGCGCACTAATCTAGACTTCACATAATGCATGCGTGCACTCTGTCGGTGTTTTGAATGTTTTTTTTGCGTCGTGAGAATATTCAGCAAAATAGCTCACTTGTCATGGTGTTACTTAACTATATCATGTTATGAATAAACTAAACATTTTGAATTTTTACGTGTTTCTTTATGTGTGCTGTTACGCACATTTGTTCTAAAGTCTCTCACAAAGAGACAGTGAACAGCGCGACCTTGATACCAGAAATGCACTATCCATTATCAATCGCCATTTACATTGAATGTAGGCTAATAAAATTAGAAGAATCATTCTCGCGTTTCAATGCTTCGCTGGTTATTTTTTTTGTTACTTATTTTTTTAATCAGGCTATTTGTTCGGTCGGGCAAGTGAGAAAAAAAATTTAATTAATTAAACTAGCTAGAAGGCTGATCAGCTGTAGCTCGACCTATATTATTATTATTATTATTGTGAACAATAAGAAGTTAGTTCGACTGTATTCTGCTACTGCGATTCTCTCTGATGATGCAGTAACTACCGTGGGGGAGAAAAAAAATTCTTCGGTCTGTCCAATGATCGTAAACAATCAATATATGGTCCGTCAGACTGAAGATACACTCTAAAAAACGCTGGGTTGTTATTTCAACCCAATTGCTGGGTTTAGATCGCTGGGTAAGGACGTTGGGTTGTTTTAACCCAATTTGGGTTGAAAATTAGTCTTGATCTATAACCCAGCGGTGCTGGGTTGGGAACGCGGACGTGAAAGAGAGCACGCACGTCACGTTAACATCCGGACGACACTAGTACGAAAAGACCGCCATTTTCTCAGTGTCTTCAGATGGAAGCGAGTGCGAGTGAAAGACGGTTTATGGTAAGTAAAGATTAAAAATGTAAAGTCATCATTCATTGTTTGAGTCCGGTAGTATTTTGAGATTTCATGGAAGGCGGAAATGTTTCGAAAAGAGCTTATATGGAAAAATACGCGGACGCGGATTTCGCATCAGAAATAGTCTTAATGGCCTCTTTTACTGAACGGAAGAGGTGCTTTTAATATAACGTCAGTGAGTGTCTTATGTCATATTTACATAAGATTTTACAATATTTAAATTTTTTGAGGTGTTAAGAGAGGGTTATTAACATATTTACATGTTACGAATTTTTCGCTGTTAAATTGAATGTAGTTTCCTAAAGGAAACGGCGTTATGTAATAAAGACTAGCCTAATTATTTTGAGGCTGATGAAGTGATAATTGTTAAAAGTAATGTTTTGCATGTTATATTTCAGACATGTTGAGCTTTGTGTCTTCATTGTGCCCGCGCCGGGAGTTAACAACCCAGAACCCTGCTTGTGTGAGGAGGCGATTTTCTCAGCTTCTTCAGAAGAAAGGGAAAGACGGTTTAAGGCAAGTACACTTCAGAATTCCATGTTATCAATTTTTTTTTTTACTAAGAGT
>NW_015658063.1:1165073-1165817 GCF_001515625.1 Sinocyclocheilus rhinocerous | reverse complement strand
TCTCAGTGTCTTCAGATGGAAGCGAGTGCGAGTGAAAGACGGTTTATGGTAAGTAAAGATTAAAAATGTAAAGTCATCATTCATTGTTTGAGTCCGGTAGTATTTTGAGATTTCATGGAAGGCGGAAATGTTTCGAAAAGAGCTTATATGGAAAAATACGCGGACGCGGATTTCGCATCAGAAATAGTCTTAATGGCCTCTTTTACTGAACGGAAGAGGTGCTTTTAATATAACGTCAGCGTTGAGCTTTGTGTCTTCATTGTGCCCGCGCCGGGAGTTAACAACCCAGAACCCTGCTTGTGTGAGGAGGCGATTTTCTCAGCTTCTTTGGAAGAGAGGGAAAGACGGTTTAAGGCAAGTAAACTTTTAAATATATTTATTTGTGTTCCAAAAATTAGCAGAGTTTGTATGGGTTTGGAACAACACGGGGGGGGTGGGAGGTTTGGTGAACTAACCCTTTAAAGCCCTCCACGTACATGAAAATTTGTGAGGTATGTGAATGTCATGTCTGTTTTAATGTTTCAGTAAAGAAGTAGCTTTCTGAAAGCAATATATTTATTTAAACAATATTACATACCCTCACACTAGTGCTGCCATTACAGAGACATTAAACAACCACACAAAGTGGTTGAAATTATAAAACAGACTATTTACCTATCCTTACTGATGTGGATGCAAAATGGATAGATTTTAATTACCGTATTGGCCCGAATATAAGACGACCCTGATTATAAGACGACCCCA
>NW_015658063.1:1162988-1165056 GCF_001515625.1 Sinocyclocheilus rhinocerous | reverse complement strand
CTGATTATAGCACTTAAAACCTGGAAAAGTCAGATTTTCATGATATGTCACCTTAAAAGAGCAGCCCTCCACATACATGAAAATTTGTGAGGTATGTGAATGTCATGTCTGTTTTAATGTTTCAGTAAAGAAGTAGCTTTCTGAAAGCAATATATTTATTTAAACAATATTACATACCCTCACACTAGTGCTGCCATTACAGAGACATTAAACAACCACACAAAGTGGTTGAAATTATAAAACAGACTATTTACCTATCCTTACTGATGTGGATGCACCTCTATGAATGGTTGTATGAAACCAGCGAGAACACCATAATAGAAAGATCTGTGTCTTTTTATTGCCTTTGTTTCACTCTACAGCCTTATTTTTTTTCTATCAATTTCAAGACATGCTGCAAGCTCAGCAAAAACAATTTCTTATTGTAATGCCACTCAATATAAAATCAATTGTCCTTGTTTTGTTCAATGGAACTGGTTCTGTTTAAGAGGGCTATTGATTCCCAACCCTACATTCAGTGTACATTAAAAGAATCAGATTACATCACTATTAAGCAGATACTCAAACATCCAGTCTATTGCGCAGTTTAGAAACATGAATTGGCTGATTATACTGGGATCTTTCACCCAAATGAGTCTTTTCATCGCGTTGGACTTTCATTAGTTTCATATACGTCCTAATGCCAAATTCCCACAGTGCTTGCCAGGTGTGCGCACACCCTGACACACAAACAGATTGCGAAGGAGAACAGAAGATGCTTTGTGTCGCTCAGCTGCGGAGGCTGTGGAGCGTCACCCTCCTGCCCTCTCATAAGCCAACCTACACAGCACCCAACCACCTGGTCTCCACAACAACCCTTAAACACAAACAGCCCGTCCAATAACAATGCCTGAGCACAGAGGGAGGGGTGTGGCCACAGCAGGTTGACAATTCTTGTGGAAGAACACTAGAGTCAGCACAGGGAAAGTGTGCGTGATATAGTGTGTATGTAATACACTGTAAGAGAGTGTCTGTAAGAGAGAAAAGAGCGAGAAGGTGTGGTGCAGAAATGGCCCATATACCCCTGACTGACGGCTCGTCTCGTGTTATATAAATAGTCCATATGAAACTGTGAGAGAGCAAATGTTTTACCACTGTTACCACAGACTAACGGCAGAACTGAAAAAAAAAAAAAATTCAGTTTCTGTCTAGCACTTCCGCTCAGCATATACATCATTCAGCAGTGAGTGGTATGACCAATCTTTTATATATACATACACACACATATATATGTATGTAGTATGTATGTATGTATATACATATATATACAGTATGTATATACAAATAATAAACTAATACACAAGTAATAATAAAAAAATAGAAAAAATATCTATTTATGCCTATTTTTTGTTAAGAATTACATTATGCGTATACACATTTTTAATGTAAAACTGGGCATAGTCATTTGTAACCTGAATGGCTTCTGGTGCCATCGTCTTCTAGTTATTTTTAGCTGTATAAACAGCTCATTATGCTGCTTGATAATACAAACTGGTATTATCATATTTAGCACAAATAGTTTTACTGTTTACTGCACTTTGTTATTCTTGTATTTATCTATATACACAACAATGGATACATATTTTTTTGTAAAATCCAGTGAATTGTTTACTTCAATAAACTTAATAAATACACTTAGAAACCAAAAATATAAACCTATTAGGGATATGCCGGTATCAAATTCTCATGTTGCGATTAATTGCTAATGCTTTTATCACGGTATACTGTATTATCACGATATTGAAATTTAGTTTTAAAAAAAGTGCTGTCATAATACAGTATAACAGGTTTAATAACTTTTTTCTTATAACAAAAATAACTGAACATTTAAATGCAATAAAGCAATACAGAAATATAAGGGTTTACTCTTAGTTTTTTCTGTAATTTAATTACAGTTACTTCTGATGTAATTACATTAAATACTGTATAGAACAATAGTGGATTTAACATCAGAATGTAACATAATGTTAAAATATATGTTTTTAATGTAACCTTCTCCCTTTAAATACTTTGGTCAGTTCAAGAATAA
>NW_015658063.1:1147408-1162619 GCF_001515625.1 Sinocyclocheilus rhinocerous | reverse complement strand
TGTGCATTTTGACCAGTTGATGGGAAAAGTATTCTTAAAATGCATTCAAAATTCTAAATAATTTGTAATATATAATTATTGACGGTATTTAGAAGTGCCCACGATAACAATACCGTGCATAATCATTACCGTGATATATCGCATTACCGAATACCGGCACAAGTCTAAAACCTATAATATAATATAATATAATTAATATAATATAATATAATAAATATAATAAATATAATATATATAAACTTATATCGGACCCTAATTTCTGACTGAATGAGCCATATATGAAGTCATTATAAAACAGACAAAATACACACACCCGAGTTGAATTTTCATTGCGCTTTCACAAGGCATATGTCCAGAAACAAATGCCATTACCATGGTACTGTATGTGTCCAAAAGCAGCAATGCCATGGTATTTTTTGTGAGTTAAAAGCAGGGCAAAGTGCAGGACTCAAATTCTTGCAGATCATAAGAGATTCAGCGTAAGCCCACCACAGATGCATCCACAGCCATCTCACTCTGGGATGGCAATTCATAAGCCCTTCAAATTAGCAGCTTTAATTGGTGTCTGGGGAGTTTGGGGGAGTTGAGTCCACAGAGAGAGGAAATGACTGCAATTAACAGATTGGGCTATGATTGCAGCTCTGTGAGGATGCGTTTGTGGAGCTTCCAGCTGGAGGAACAAAGTGGGGATGCTTAGGGGAATTTGCGACTTTGTTTTGACACGGTTGGTTAAGGATGTGATGTGCTGGGACAGGTTAATCAGTAATCTAACAGGGACTGGTCCGGCCTGGGAGGAACAGCTGTTGACTGTGGGGCGAGGTGGGGCAGCGCTGTCGTCTTACCCATGATGACCTCAGACATGCCACCATAGAGAAATATAAACACTTTGCGACTTAAGACACTGCTCAGCCACACAAAAACTAGTAGGGATGCATGACATATCGGTAACATATTGGTCATCAAGCAAGATTAGAGATTTTATTTTTAACATACTGGATATTTGTCCACGCTCATTTACCAGATTTTTACGTTTAGGTGAGCTTATCCACCATTTAACTCTCACTTAAAGGAATAGTTCATCGAAAAATAAAACATTTGTTAAACATTTTACATGGACTCCGGCCATCCAAGATGTAGATGAGTTTGTTTCTTTATCTAAACAGATTTGGAGGAATTTAGCATTACATCACTTGCTAACCAATGGATCCTCTGGAGTGAATGGGTGCCGTCAGAATAAGAGTCCAAACAGCTGATAAAAGCATCACAATAATTCACAACAATAAACAACAATCAGTATAGTAAAATAATCACAACAATAATTTATCAGCTGTGTGATCTCTTATTCTGATGGCACCCAATTACAGCAATGGATCCATTATGCAATGTTAAATTTATTTCTGTTTGTTCAAGAAAAACTCATCTACATCTTGGTTGGCCTGAGGGTGAGTAAATTTTTAAAAAACTATTCCTTTAATGTTAATGTTTAAACACTAATTTGCAAAATATATAAAATTTTTCATACTGTACATTATAATAACATGGCAAAATTTAATTATAGCATTTTAACTACTGATTTTATTTTTTAGTATTATATTTTAAAAGAATATTAATAGTATTAGTGCATCCCATATAATATAAGTGCTGTCAAAGAATCATCATTATTTGTTTAGGGATATCCAATACTGGACGACAGCAGTAAAGACGAGTAAAACCGCCTCCAGTGAACCTCTGAACCTCCACAGTGCAAAACCAGAGCCAGGTTTTGGTCTGGTTTGTTGTGGTCTCTCTAGCTCCTGGGGTCTGAGCCGTGTTTCTGTGGCGTTTGTGAGCTCAGTGACGTGTGTGGCTCCTGCAGGGAGAAGCGTCGGTGGATGTCGGGGTCGGGCTCCAGCTCCAGTCGGGCCCCGAGGCTGGAGAATCCGGGTCGAGTAGCGGCGCTGACCGCTGGATGGAGCTCCGCGGAGCTGCTGAGAAACTCACAGGACTGCAGGAGAAAACAGAGCAGAGATGCTGCTGCTGTCACACTGTTTGCAAACCTGAGTAGTGTTCATACATTAGCACCAGAACTATAGTAGCTGTTTGCCCAGCCAAAACTTTAAATAGAATCAAAGATAAAATAAAAAATATAACTTCATATATATTACAAAAAAGCAACAAACAAAAAACAACAACAACAAAAAACAAATAAATATAAATTACACAAAATGTTTGAATATGTTAGAATATTTATAATATTATGTATATTTTAATTGTAGATTAATTTAATATGGAACATATAACATTTAGAATTTAATATGAAATAATATTATATTTTACTTCTGTATATATTGCGCACACACACAAACACAGATATAAAATGCAATAAATAAATAAATAAAAAATATAAAATCTAAATGATATAGAAATTAATTCAAATGTTTTTTGTTTATTTCAAAAATTTATTCAAGGCCTTTATTAGGTGGTAGCAGCTCCTGATGGACTAAATGAAAAGAAAACTGTGAGTAGTAAACTATATATATATATAAGTGCTGTCAAACGATTAATCACGATTAATCGCATCCAAAATAAAAGTTTTTGTTCAAATAATATGTGTGTGTACTGTGTATATTTATTATGTATATATAAATACAAACACATGCATGTATACATTTAAGAAAAATATGTAATGTTTATATATTAAATATATTTATATATAATATAAATTAGGGTATAATTTTGGATGCGATTAATCGTTTGACAGCACTAAATAATAATATAATATAATATAATATAAACAAAAATCGCCAAAAATGTAAGCATTCATATAATTTTGAAATCCAGGCCAGTCAAACTCACCCAAAAAACACCTGCTGTTAAATGGATTCCCCTTTTCTTTAAATGATCATTAACTGCGTTTAGAAATATAAAAGGTGCCCTTTCAGGTCATATCTCTAAAGCAAAATTACACAAAATGCTTGCGAACAGCAGAATAAGGCTAGTGGGTCTGTGCCATCGAAGTGACAGGAGAGTGCTTCGTGTCATTCATAATTCACATCATCAGCGTCACAAGCCTTTTACCATCGTGCCACTCTAGCGAAGCAGCTCCGAGACGACACACCATCGTCTCTTTGCCCTTTAATCTGCACACTCAAACATCTTCCTCCTAAAATCGCAAAGGCTGGATTTGTTCAGTCAGTTGTAACTCCCTGTAGAAGCTAAAACACCACACTGCTCAGAAAGATACTACGCCCACAAAACATGCCCTCTGCCCAGCTGAGCCCCTCTAAATACATGCATACTGTTGAGGGATGAGTTACACAGGCAGGCACTGTTAGGACACTATAGACCCAATAAACTGAACGTAATAATACAATTTCGACTTCATTTGTATTGGAATCACTTACATTATTGTGCAATTCAGTCAATGTTTAAATTGAAATTTATCAAGACTGAAAGCAATGTTAAAAAAAAAAAAAACAGTGGTGAGGAAAATCAATTTCACTTCTTTATATTTGTGTGCAATTAGCTCATGGCTACGCATTTTTTTAACACTCATCAAACGTTATTGTCGCACAAGGAGGTCATGCATTTCTCACAGTCTGACATCTGTCATGTTAAATAATTCGCAGTGCTGGTATTCCTTTCCTCCATTGTTACAGACGTGACCGTGCAAGAGGCAGGGCACTAAGCGCATGCTCTTTTGTTCAAGTCACAAGAACGACAATCCGCCGCTGACAGACTTTGTTACATATTTAAATAAGCTGCCGTCAGCATGCCTGGAACATTTGCATATCTTTCCTTTTATCCCCCACTCCTGCATTAACTCCTGTGTATATGCTTCAAACCTAAAACCACTATTGTTTTATGATCCTGTCGTACTGTTTTAACAACAACAACTAATTAGACAACAAAGCCATTATTATTATTTTTATTATTAACTAACTAAATAGCACTGATTAAATATTTACTATTATTATTATTATTATTATTATTATATACTAATACATTTAATAGAAAAAAATTAAATAATAATAACAACAATAATAATACGGTTGTTTTGAAAACGAAAGTTTGATATTTTTCCATCTTTTTTCACTTGAATAAACATGTTAAAAATAAAAAAACATTCCTTTTACTCTGAACAGTTGTTTCTTGGCATTGTTCAAGACCCAACAAAATTGTAAAAAAGTGTAATAAATAAATAAATAATAAAATAAATTAATAAATTGACAGTCTCGGCCTATGATTCTTCATTGGCAGCACTTTCCATCCTAAAGGATTAAGTGTCTTTACTGTTCCTGCTCGCTCTTGCTGTTAATGCACAAGGACAAAGGTTTGTGTACCAACTCTTGTGGGAATATCTGCTCGACAGAACAAAGTTAAAGCACGACATTGGGACTGCAAATTCAGCAGCGCCCCATTTTCAGCTGCAGGTCTAAGACTAGCTGCTCTCCCCACCCACTGTGTTTCTGTCATGCTGGGGCATTCCTGGAGCAACCAGCCCATGACGAGAAGACCTAAATGAGGAAACTGTGCTTACTAATGTGTCAGAAAGACCTAAATAGTACATTCTGCTTTAACACGGAAATTGGCTTTATTGAAGGTACAGTTCTGCCTTCCACAGGGTGCTTTCTCATGACTTTTGCAGACCACCTCTGCCCCAGCTTTTCAAAGGGTAATAAGGCTAAAAAGTGGCGAGCCCAGGGTCTTTGTTTGTACCCTTGCAGGAACACGTATTAGCATACAAAAAGAGGTGAGTGAGCTGCCTCCTACATTTCTAAAGGAATGGAGGAAAAAGTTGGACTTAGGAGGGGGTCAAACTCCTGCTGTCACCCTGAGGTTTGTTGACACAAACTCCAAGCCAACCCAGGGATCTGCATTCACACTTCCAAACTCGGTTGAATAGTGTTGAACCCAGAGGAGCCGAAAGCAATAATTACTTTATTAGAGCAAGTGAGGAGGCTGTGAGCTCAAAGGGAATGCTTTTGCTCGGTTTACCACTGTATCAAATTTATGCATTTGCCTTTCCGTGCTAGCTAATTAGCATTTATGCTAATAGTAATGGGAAGTGTTCAGCGATAAGTTGGAAAGCAGGAAGGGGGAAGTGAATCTAAAAGAGGAAAAGGTGTTTACTCAGATAGTGAGATGCAGTATTCAATGTATTTCCATTTCACATGCAAATGCTAATGGGGTCAATGGAGAGGTCGGCAATAACAAAGCTTGCAATTTGATCATTTTTTTCAAGGTTTCAAGGAAATTTTAACAATACAATACTATAAAATGTGTAAAATGTGTTTAAAAATATGCCATTTTTTCATGTAATGATTCAAAGATATATAACTTTCATATCGCTGTTAGTAACCAAAATCCACAGGCTAAAATATAAACCATCCTGTTACTCAAAAAGTCAGTGTAATATCACCTTAACTGATGTATACGCAACTCAATATGACTGGCTCAAACCCATGAACGCCTCATTGTGTTGTATCATTCTAAAGTTAGTCAAACCATTACTTACAGTACATGGGATGGCAGCTACACATCTGACAAAGTCAGTGCTCAACCAACCCAACAACTGAACCAAATGTTAAACAAATCATTGTGGAGACTTCATTTTTGGTTGAACTATCCCTTTAAGCGCAAATTCATCATTTTCTCACCCTAAGGCGTCTTTACAGAGCTAAGTTAAGGCTGCTCTGTGCCTGCTCAAAATTCAGTGTAAAGATGGAATGCTGCAATAAAGCCAGAATAAATAATGCCTGCTCAGACCCACTTCAGCCCCTAGGAATCAGATGTAATTGGTGTGTAAGTGCATTTAAGACATTAAACTGTAAAGACGTAAACTTCAGAAGCACTTCTGTGCCACCCATGCCATGCAAATTTGGCAACAGTTCTCATATCTTTCCAAACTTGTATGACTTACTTTCTTCTGTGCAACATTAAAGAAGATGTTTTGAGAAATGTCTCCGTGTTTCTATTGTCCATACAAAATAGTAGCCAAAACTGTTTGGTTGTCGTCATACTTCAAAATATCATATTTGGTGTTCCGCAGAAGAAAGTCACATAGTTTGGAACAACAACAGGGTTAAGTAAACAATGACAGAATTTACATTTTTAGTGAACCAACCCCTCAAGTAAGAAAACTTACACTGGTGTAATATTAAAACCATTTTGGACAAAGAAAAACAAGTTTTTAACAAAATCTAGTCTAAGTGGTAGAGCAGTTGTGCCTTCAAACATTAATCGAATTTCCTACCGTCTTCTGAAAGTTCTCCAACAGCCGGCTCAGGTGAGGTATTTAAAATTTGGCTAATTCGTCTTGACATGGACAGCAGAATCCCTGAAAACATTTGAGAGCTCAGCCCCCGTCTGAGCGGTGGAGTCTCAGTACGAATTTCACTCCCCAGTTCAGATGTAGATCTTAAAAAAGGGGTCGAGCTGCGAGATAACCAGTCCCTCTGAAGATTAGGATGCTCCAGGAGGACACCGCAGTTGGTGACCCTCTGGGGGTCTGGGAGACTGTGGACCCTGGAGATTGGAGGATTGGATCGAGCCATACTGCTGCTGCTTCTGGACCATGTCAAGCTCTGTGTGCGTATGTCCTGTCCAGCCAGGTTCCTTCGGTCATGTGTGTCCAAGGGCTCCTCAGGGGCTGAATTTGAACGGTGCTTTAGCCAAGGCCTGCTGAGGAGACGCCAGCGACGAGCACTCTCTCTGCCAGACGAACAGCGTGATGGATTCCTGTTTGACCCCGTTTGCTCCTCCAATGTGGCCTTCCGTGGTAAACTCATGGTTGACGAGGAGAGAAAAGCTAAAAAAGCTTAACAATATCAAGAAGCAGGAAGCCAAAATCAATTTCAGTCCATTGCAAATGCTAACAATTGCATCATAGTCTCATCTCGATGAGCTAGGCTGGATCTAACAAAGTTATCAGAGCATAATACTCTAAATTTGATGCCTGACATAGCGGATAACACTGTCCCCGAGATCTCCTTGAAGAAACATGCTGAGCAAATGTCTCTCAGCGAAAGAGCAAGACATCCACTGGTGAGCCACCACTTCCTGGATTCTGGGTTGCTGCTAGGGTTTCTGGGAGGAAATAGGTGTCAGATATATGTGTGCGCAGAAACACTTTGCCTCACTATCCAATAAGCGCATGAGCTGCCCATTTAGTGGCCCCACTCTGTGATTGGAGCAACACCAACCGCTTCATGAAAGTGGAAGCTTCAAAGAACAAAAAAAAGAAAAAAAAAAAAAGAACAAAAAAAAAGTCTTTGTCTGTGAATCTGGTTCGTTAGAGTCAGGTAGAGAGAATGTACGTTATACGGCTTCTGTAGAGCTACAAGTATAAATTCAGGGTAGTGATAAAGATAACTATTTTAAAGGGGTCATATGATGCGATTTCAAGTTTTCCTTTCTCTTTGGAGTGTTACAAGCTGATTGTGCATAGATAAGATCCCTGAAGTTGCAAAGACTAAAGTCTCAAAACCAAAGAGATATTCTTTATCAAAGTTAAGACTCTGCCACGCCCCCCTAAAACGACTTGTTCTAACACGCCCCCACATATCTACCTCACTATGTGGAAATATTTGCATAATGCCGCCCAAATGTGCACGCAAAGAAAGAAGGCGTGGTTTCAGTAACCGCAGTTAGTGTTGAAGCAGCCATGTCAGGGAGACGCTGTGTGTTTCTAGGCGAAGGCAAAAGCACTTTATTTGGCCTTCCGAAAGTAGATGCATTTAGGAATCTTTAAGATTACTTACAACAGAACAGCAATGCATTTTATGGACGACTGTTTCGTGAACCTAGGAGAGGAGGTAATTCTGACTTTGCTATGACAATCTGGCGCTTCTGAATCAGCTACTGTTTTGTTATTAGTTTAAGTATTTGCTATTGACTGTTCAAATGTGGAGCTTTGCGCATCGTGTGTGTGCTCAAACAGCAACATTACAGACTAACTAAAGTTGAAAAAGTGAAAAAGCATAATAGGACCCCTTTAAGGGATTTCCCTGCAATCTGTTGTGCAATAGAGGGAAAAAACATTCTGGATAACAAAATGTTTAGTTCTGATTGGTCTGATATGCTCTTATATATTGCTCTTGTCTATGTTCATGATGAATCACAGCTGTGATATCCAACATAACAGCAATTTGACGGTGTGAAGATCAAAAGTATTGTACAAAAGGAGACGTGGTTACAATGGATGTCATTTTAATCTTGATTACATGAAGAGGTTGATAATCATATCCTTTTTTTTAAAATTTACAGTCAATAGCATGTCGGCGCCACATCAGTACACCCACATCTGTACAAAAGCCCAATGAACTCAAGAGCAACCAATGAACCAATGAGAAAGTTAAAGAAGAAAATTCATTCCGAGTCTGATCCTTTCAATGCTGATAACTAAAAAGGTTTTCAATGCGACAAGCTGAATCAGAAACATTACAAACAGGTTTTACATTCAAATAACCAAGCCACTGTAAAAACGATATGCCCTTGTGTCACGTTAAAAAGAAACATACAGCTGGTGAGCAGGACTCCCTGTCATATGCCAGATTTTGGGATTGGGTAGTACATTTCCAGAGCAAAAGATTTAGCACAGAAGGTCAAAGCTGTGAATATTAAAGTCGACAATCTCTGCTGAGATTTACCATGTGCATTATTGACTCCTCTGAAGATTATGAATAAACCTTGACATACAGATTTATAAAAAGCATAGAGACAAAGAAAATTAAGCAAGTTTTCTACATCAAAGACAAATATATTGGCATTAGATCATTACTGAGCCCGCCTGGCTGATTAAGAGAAGTGAATTAATTCCAAGATCTACCAACAGCCTTTTAAATGGATAATGTGTATTGGGATCATGGGGTAAACACTGGTAAAACAAGTGTTTGTTTTACAGCAATTTTGTTTACTTATCTTATTTACTGACATAAAATGACCACAAAACTACAAAGTTTGGCTACAAAATTATTTCAACCATTTAATGGGATAAATAAATGCACATTCACAAGAGTACCACGATGCATACGTGTGCATCCGTCTGCTTGTAATTCCGGGTTCTACGTCAGAAACACCACACGCATGCGTCGTGGTACTCTTGTGAACGCGTGTCGTAGACAGCCATGGAAGAGAAAAAAATGTTGAATAAAGTAGTTATTTTTGTTTTCTTTGCACACAAAAAGCATTCTTGTAGCTTCATAACATTATGGTTGAACCACTGATGTCACATGGACCATTTTAACAATGTCCTTACTACCTTTCTGGGCCTTGAACGTGTCAGTTACATTGTTGTCTATGCAGGGTCAGAAAGCTCTGATTTCATCAAAAATATCTTAATTTGTGTTCCGAAGATAAACGAAGGTCTTACAGGGCTGTACAGTGCGACACTTATGCGCAATCACAAAACTACATTATTTCCATCTGCTTTAAAGCAATAACGGTTAAACATTTAATTGACATGCTGTTCTGCATGCGCTTTTTCTGAGCGTGGACTCATGAGGCGCGCGCTGCTGCACGATAAATCGCATGCGATATTTAACACGCATATTGTCAGTAAAGCCGGTTCTGTAATCAGCGGTAAATCTCCATCACGTGCGTGCTTTCACATTGAGCAGCATTAACTACACAGAGCCGTTGTTTACTGACGAGCTGCGTGAATATGAACGTGGTTTTGCGCAGCTCGTCAGTGAACAACGGCTCTGTGCGATTTGCGCATGCGATTTATCGTGCAGCCCTATTTTAAACCTAAACCTTTAAATCAGAAAGTCTTAAAGATAATGATAACTTAATTCAGTCAAGGGTTTCCAAACGTTTGACTGGTAGTGCATGTCATTATTATCTATTACATTGGCCACTGTCCCCTCTATTATCAGTATCAGCCATTGAAAAACTCCACCTATCTCAATTCATTGCAAACTGTACCACTAGGCCTGTACCACATACTGTATAAAAGAAACTCAAGTCTGGTCTCCTTGTTGCTCAGTGCGAGTATTTTAACATGGTATAAATGATGATTGAGTAAACGTCAGGTGGAGAAGAGACATGCAACTTGACAACATGTGTGTGCTATTGAACTTCACATCATTCATCTGGTTGATGCAGGTCATCCATACAAATCAAAGCATTAAATGCAGGTGATCAAAAGAGCGCTGAGATAAAATCACGTTCACACTACATCCGACATCCATGAGCTTCTATTATTATACTATGTGCTGAAGTCAGTGAAGCAATTTCCTGCCTTTTGACGCCCTGCGAGAGTCCAGTCTGGACAGTAGCAACTAGCACCCTGTTACAGCCATCAAACAAGTTCTGTGCCTGGAGGCAGCGCATGAAAGCAATCATTAAACACCAGTATCCCACTCCACCGCTATGAGCGTGAGATGCAGTTAAACGCCATTATCAACAGCACAATCTGATCTGAAAAAGAGCAAAGGTCATGTTTCCTTTCAGTGTTTCAGTAATTGTTCTACAAATCAAATACGGTTCAACATGTAGGTCATTATGACTGCTTAAAAGAAGTGCTAATGCAGGACTGATAACATTTGTTGAGTTGACATTGCTCAAAGCTTGTTGTCCTTTCCTCTTTACAATCTCTGATCAGCCATCGCCTAAAAAAAAATCCCACCAACCTCTGCAGCAAAGGAGGACACATTGTCTACACGTCTGACCACAGGAAGTAATGACACAAGGCCCCCAGCTACACCTACCGCCACTTTGTCGGAGTGATTTTTTTTAGCTCTACTATTTAGTGCAGGAGGAAACCAGGAGGGACAGGGCATGCACGCATACCCCTCTCCTAAAAATAGCATTAGGCCCTACAAATCTGTCAGAAAAGGGCAGAGGGGACAACAGGCCACATTAAAAAAAAATGCACAACCACAGCACATGAAAATTACACCAGTGGTTTGAATGCACTGTAACCTTTGAAGGTTACTGATGATAAAGATAACACAAAGATCATGTATCATATTATGAAGACCCGACAGTTTGAACCATTGAAATGAACCAAGTCTGTAATGGAGTTTGGATGTTTTGTCATTTAAAAAAGAGGCACTATTAAAACATCCATCATAACACTACCACACTTGTAAGTTTACAATAAAAAAAAAACCTGAAATAAAAAGAAATTGCATGAAGAAGCATATTAATAATGATATTCATGATGCTGCTAACTGTTGTATAATTATATTGTGAATATCTGATGGAATGCCCAGCCCTAGTTCCTGGCAACATTCCATTAGTACAGTAAACACACAAACATGGATGAATTCTTCCATGCATTTTTTTCTCTCAGCAAGGACAGACCCCCCAGTAACAGAGGAGTGTGTATTTTTAACCCACACATAGGTTAGTGCTCTCGCTTTGGCTCTTAAGTAGGGGAAATCCTGCCACCCCCAGTCATCACCCCAGTGTGGAGGCTGAAAAAAAAACTTTCCGTCTCCTCCGTACAGCAGGCATCAACAGCAGCCTGGACGTAATGTTGTTGATAACAATCTAAGAAATAGCTGCTTGGACTTGGAACCCCAAATGCATGAAGCAGATCAAAAATGACCCTCAACTGATTACAGAGGAAAAGACAAGTAAAAGAGATAGTAAACCCCAAAATGAAACTTCGGTTATCATTTAGGCTAATCTCCCTCATGTCATTACAAACTTGTATGACTTTCTTCTGTGCAACAAAATTGAGGCGTTTTGAAACATGTCTTAGTGTCTTTGTCCATACAATGAAAGTTAAGGGTCTCCAATGTTCTTCAAAATATATATTTTTTGGCATTTATACAAGCTTGGAACAACATGAGGCTTTGCAAATAGAGTGTTGCAGGGATGACATACTTTTGTAGGCTGCAGTGCATGTCATGTTAAGTTACACCTTTAACGGCCCTAGTTCCTGGCAACATTCCATTAGTACAGTAAACACACAAACATGGATGAATTCTTCCATGCATTTTTTTCTCTCAGCAAGGACAGACCCCCCAGTAACAGAGGAGTGTGTATTTTTAACCCACACATAGGTTAGTGCTCTCGCTTTGGCTCTTAAGTAGGGGAAATCCTGCCACCCCCAGTCATCACCCCAGTGTGGAGGCTGAAAAAAAAACTTTCCGTCTCCTCCGTACAGCAGGCATCAACAGCAGCCTGGACGTAATGTTGTTGATAACAATCTAAGAAATAGCTGCTTGGACTTGGAACCCCAAATGCATGAAGCAGATCAAAAATGACCCTCAACTGATTACAGAGGAAAAGACAAGTAAAAGAGATAGTAAACCCCAAAATGAAACTTCGGTTATCATTTAGGCTAATCTCCCTCATGTCATTACAAACTTGTATGACTTTCTTCTGTGCAACAAAATTGAGGCGTTTTGAAACATGTCTTAGTGTCTTTGTCCATACAATGAAAGTTAAGGGTCTCCAATGTTCTTCAAAATATATATTTTTTGGCATTTATACAAGCTTGGAACAACATGAGGCTTTGCAAATAGAGTGTTGCAGGGATGACATACTTTTGTAGGCCAAAATCCGGAAACGATTTAGCATTTTGGCACTTTCCGTTCCATCGTCCTGAAGCCTATGGTTTTTTTTTATTTTTATGGGTTTGGTTAAATGCCTGAAATAAGGTCTGTGGTTAACACAAGCTCAAGATATTTTCCCGTTTTATTCTATGACTTGTAATAAAAATCCCTTGTGATTTATTTTAAGTTTTAAAAAGGGCAAGTTGCTACCAAGTGGCTTAATGAGACTACTGAGTTTGTCAGGGACATTAAACAATCACGTTAAACAGGTAAACTCATCTACTAACTAGTCTGCTTTTACAGTCTCAATGTGTTTATAATCATGCTCGTGCAAACTAATTCAACTCAATCTTTCAAGGAAAATGCTTTTTAAATACAGACTGAAAGAGTTGTTGGAAGCTTAATGGTGGTGACCTTATAGCCTATGCTTATCTTTTTATTTCTGACATTCGAATTTAGTCTTTAAAATTCATGAAAATTGTGTTAATTTTTACGAAGATTATCAGGATAAATATATAAGATACATAATTGTTTGTTATCTTCAAAATAATCCATCATTAAGAAGATAAACTTAATAATCAATAATTAATGGAAAAAAAATCAATGGGTTTTTGTTGAGGGAACCAGATTGAACTTCTGGGTTGGCCTACAAAAACACATCATCACTGCAGCACTCTATGATGACAGAATTGTAATTTCTATGTGAACTATCACTTTAACATTTTTATTTCAATCTTACTAAGAATAGCCCTTTACATTTGAGAACTAAGAGGAAAATTTTGACTCTTTTGGAGTAGAACTGCTGCCCAAGAGTTTTTGCCTCAAAGGACTCTTTAAGATGGGAAAAGGATGTCAGGAACAAGAGCTCGGCTTCACCTGCCTCACTGTACGTGTCCAGTCCAGCTGAGCCACTTTTTTAAGCCGTTCACTGCAAAGCTCTGATAAGATAGTAACAGACTGAGTGGAAACACAAGACTAAAGGTCTTGTGCAAAATAGATGAGATAGCCCACACAAAACCTGGAAAGACATTTCACAGTGATGCACATGCACAAAACAAGACTGACAATGCATTTACAAAATGTACACAAATAGATAATGTTGAAAGCAAACAGAATGGCAAACACGCCCTGTACACATACCTTCAATGTCTTAATGATGCAGACTTCTATTTATGCGAAGGTGCCACATCAATGGGGCTTATCTCAGACTAAGTGATAGGCATCTGAAATCTTTTATGAAGTAACCGTAGAGCTTTTCAAATTGTGGTACTGTAGCTGTACATTAGCATGGTAAAACTCTGGATGCTTCCCACAGTAGACTTCGGTCAGTCAGACTCAGAGGAGCCCGCAGCGCCTGACCCCATTTAGCCATTCTCGATCAACGAATCAAATGGGGCTTTCAGAGTTGCCTAATATCCTTAGGGTCTGCAAAGTGCATGAAACACACAAAGGGAAGGGTGTAAAGAAAAGAAAGTAAAGAAAATCTTCAGCCTTTCATTCGTGCTCTGCTCTCTTTTGGCAGCTTGCACAGCATTGCTAAGCAGTGAAGTGTGATCTGTGACTCTTACTAGTCATTTGCAGAGCAAACAGTGCACAACACAAACTTCTACATCAAAAAGACACTCAGTCAGGCTGGATTTTCAAGTTTGAAATTCATTTGAATTTCAAGATTCAAATGCAAGACCTGACCGTCATATCTGACAGAATTGGCTGGCACCCACATTATAGATAATGTCTGTAATGGCTCACTATTAAAAGTGAAGGAACAGTGGTTTTTAAACTGCTTTTGCTTTCCGACCCAGATTTTACACGGAATAAAATTGGCAACCATAATTGTTCCTAAAAAAATTGCACAATGAACATAATGGGCTGAATACAAAAACTGCTATTTTGATTAATTTTGATAAGGCATACATAACAAGTAGTGCAATTAAATTTTTCTATTTAGAAAAAATAGATTCTCATAATAATCAATGAATTTCATTGATTGATTGGATCCAATGATTGGTCGCATTTGTGTTTTATGCATGGAAAACTTAAAAGCAGCAAAAATATAAAAAACATCTCACAAAAATTGTCAAGAAAGTAAAACATAAATTGGTACACTACAGTTCAAAAGTTTGGGGTCAGTAAAAATTTGTATTAGTTTCCAAAAATATGTATTAGTTCCCACAAAATAAAGCAGCACAACAATTTTCAAAATTGATAATAAGAAATGTTTCTCGAGCATAGGCCTGTCGCAATAATCAATATATCGACTTATTGTGCAATATATGTACATGACCTCAATCATTTTTGGTGATGCAATATAATCGCACATTATATTTACTTAAAAATTTATGTCACCATGTTTTGTATAGGGATGCACCGAATGTTCGGCAACCGAAATTATTCGGCCGAAAATAGCAAAAAAAGCTATTTCGGCCGAATAAGCGAAAAGACCAAATAAATTGTACCGAACAATGATATGACGCGATCAAATAGCAATCAGCGCAGAGTGAGAGGTGCGCACTCTTTATTATGCAGCACACACGTCAGCAGTGATTGAAGCAGTTAAACTGTCGGAGAAAGACGCAAAAATCATTACAAGCACCGACAGCGAGAGACCGTTTAAGACTGCATCGCATGTCTTCAATGAGAAGAGGAAGGGGTGATTGTTGCTGGTTACTGTATGATGACTGAAATCGCGAAATGGCCTTAAACAATTAGTAAATAAACTG
>NW_015658063.1:1137955-1147373 GCF_001515625.1 Sinocyclocheilus rhinocerous | reverse complement strand
TGCAGTGCATGTCATGTTAAGTTACACCTTTAACGGCCCTAGTTCCTGGCAACATTCCATTAGTACAGTAAACACACAAACATGGATGAATTCTTCCATGCATTTTTTTCTCTCAGCAAGGACAGACCCCCCAGTAACAGAGGAGTGTGTATTTTTAACCCACACATAGGTTAGTGCTCTCGCTTTGGCTCTTAAGTAGGGGAAATCCTGCCACCCCCAGTCATCACCCCAGTGTGGAGGCTGAAAAAAAAACTTTCCGTCTCCTCCGTACAGCAGGCATCAACAGCAGCCTGGACGTAATGTTGTTGATAACAATCTAAGAAATAGCTGCTTGGACTTGGAACCCCAAATGCATGAAGCAGATCAAAAATGACCCTCAACTGATTACAGAGGAAAAGACAAGTAAAAGAGATAGTAAACCCCAAAATGAAACTTCGGTTATCATTTAGGCTAATCTCCCTCATGTCATTACAAACTTGTATGACTTTCTTCTGTGCAACAAAATTGAGGCGTTTTGAAACATGTCTTAGTGTCTTTGTCCATACAATGAAAGTTAAGGGTCTCCAATGTTCTTCAAAATATATATTTTTTGGCATTTATACAAGCTTGGAACAACATGAGGCTTTGCAAATAGAGTGTTGCAGGGATGACATACTTTTGTAGGCCAAAATCCGGAAACGATTTAGCATTTTGGCACTTTCCGTTCCATCGTCCTGAAGCCTATGGTTTTTTTTTATTTTTATGGGTTTGGTTAAATGCCTGAAATAAGGTCTGTGGTTAACACAAGCTCAAGATATTTTCCCGTTTTATTCTATGACTTGTAATAAAAATCCCTTGTGATTTATTTTAAGTTTTAAAAAGGGCAAGTTGCTACCAAGTGGCTTAATGAGACTACTGAGTTTGTCAGGGACATTAAACAATCACGTTAAACAGGTAAACTCATCTACTAACTAGTCTGCTTTTACAGTCTCAATGTGTTTATAATCATGCTCGTGCAAACTAATTCAACTCAATCTTTCAAGGAAAATGCTTTTTAAATACAGACTGAAAGAGTTGTTGGAAGCTTAATGGTGGTGACCTTATAGCCTATGCTTATCTTTTTATTTCTGACATTCGAATTTAGTCTTTAAAATTCATGAAAATTGTGTTAATTTTTACGAAGATTATCAGGATAAATATATAAGATACATAATTGTTTGTTATCTTCAAAATAATCCATCATTAAGAAGATAAACTTAATAATCAATAATTAATGGAAAAAAAATCAATGGGTTTTTGTTGAGGGAACCAGATTGAACTTCTGGGTTGGCCTACAAAAACACATCATCACTGCAGCACTCTATGATGACAGAATTGTAATTTCTATGTGAACTATCACTTTAACATTTTTATTTCAATCTTACTAAGAATAGCCCTTTACATTTGAGAACTAAGAGGAAAATTTTGACTCTTTTGGAGTAGAACTGCTGCCCAAGAGTTTTTGCCTCAAAGGACTCTTTAAGATGGGAAAAGGATGTCAGGAACAAGAGCTCGGCTTCACCTGCCTCACTGTACGTGTCCAGTCCAGCTGAGCCACTTTTTTAAGCCGTTCACTGCAAAGCTCTGATAAGATAGTAACAGACTGAGTGGAAACACAAGACTAAAGGTCTTGTGCAAAATAGATGAGATAGCCCACACAAAACCTGGAAAGACATTTCACAGTGATGCACATGCACAAAACAAGACTGACAATGCATTTACAAAATGTACACAAATAGATAATGTTGAAAGCAAACAGAATGGCAAACACGCCCTGTACACATACCTTCAATGTCTTAATGATGCAGACTTCTATTTATGCGAAGGTGCCACATCAATGGGGCTTATCTCAGACTAAGTGATAGGCATCTGAAATCTTTTATGAAGTAACCGTAGAGCTTTTCAAATTGTGGTACTGTAGCTGTACATTAGCATGGTAAAACTCTGGATGCTTCCCACAGTAGACTTCGGTCAGTCAGACTCAGAGGAGCCCGCAGCGCCTGACCCCATTTAGCCATTCTCGATCAACGAATCAAATGGGGCTTTCAGAGTTGCCTAATATCCTTAGGGTCTGCAAAGTGCATGAAACACACAAAGGGAAGGGTGTAAAGAAAAGAAAGTAAAGAAAATCTTCAGCCTTTCATTCGTGCTCTGCTCTCTTTTGGCAGCTTGCACAGCATTGCTAAGCAGTGAAGTGTGATCTGTGACTCTTACCAGTCATTTACAGAGCAAACAGCGCACAACATGAACCTCTATATCAACAAGACACTCCATAACAACCTTCAGGCTGAAACACGCAATTTCAAGATTCAAAGAGTAAGACCTGACCGTCATATCTGACAGAATTGTCTGGCACCCACATTAGAGATAATGTCTGTAATGGCTCACTATTAAAAGTGAAGGAACAGTGGTTTTTAAACTGCTTTTGCTTTCCGACCCAGATTTTACACGGAATAAAATTGGCAACCATAATTGTTCCTAAAAAAATTGCACAATGAACATAATGGGCTGAATACAAAAACTGCTATTTTGATTAATTTTGATAAGGCATACATAACAAGTAGTGCAATTAAATTTTTCTATTTAGAAAAAATAGATTCTCATAATAATCAATGAATTTCATTGATTGATTGGATCCAATGATTGGTCGCATTTGTGTTTTATGCATGGAAAACTTAAAAGCAGCAAAAATATAAAAAACATCTCACAAAAATTGTCAAGAAAGTAAAACATAAATTGGTACACTACAGTTCAAAAGTTTGGGGTCAGTAAAAATTTGTATTAGTTTCCAAAAATATGTATTAGTTCCCACAAAATAAAGCAGCACAACAATTTTCAAAATTGATAATAAGAAATGTTTCTCGAGCATAGGCCTGTCGCAATAATCAATATATCGACTTATTGTGCAATATATGTACATGACCTCAATCATTTTTGGTGATGCAATATAATCGCACATTATATTTACTTAAAAATTTATGTCACCATGTTTTGTATAGGGATGCACCGAATGTTCGGCAACCGAAATTATTCGGCCGAAAATAGAATTTTTTTTTTTGGCAAAATACATGGGGAAAAAAAACTCGAAAAACCGTGTTCGGTATTCGGCCTTCGGCCCAGTGTTTAATTTTGTTCGGTTTCGGCCAAGAATTTTCATTTCGGTGCATCCCTAGTTTTGTACATTCCACTTGCGCCTGTGTCTTTTTCAGCATCTTGTACATAACGTGGTGTAGTCATGAGCTGCTGGTTCACATTTAAAAAATGCTTCTACAAACAAAGTTTCATCTGCAGATATGGTCTTGTTTAGGGATCTGTGTCTTTGTGCATATGGACATCTGACTGCTAAGTAGTGATTGTGTTTTTCAGCAATAGTGCTGTGCCCCCTTAATTTACAATTTGGAAGTGTGTAGGCCTTCTTGCATTACTATTCTGTTACATTATTATTATATATTCAGTGGCATAAAATGGTCTTTAAAATGACAACAATATGGCTTAACGCAATTATTTCTGGGGCAATATATCGCACAACAAAAAGTTGTTATCGTGACAGGCCTACTCGAGCACCAGATCATTAGAATGTTTTCTGAAGGATCATGTGACATGAAGACTGGAGTAATGGAAGCTGAAATTACATCTCAAATTGTTAAAATAGAAAACAGTCATTTTAAATCATAACAATATTTCACAATATTACAGTTTTACTATATTTATACATTTTTGAATAAATAAATGAAGCCTTGGTGAGCATAAGAGACTTCTTTTAAAAACATCAAAACTCTTTAACCCCAAACATTTGAATGGTAATGTATATATAAAACGCAGATTTTTTTTTCCCATTATTATTAACATTCCCCTTTCCAATTATAGGTAGCCTACTATGATATAAAAAAGTATTTTATTAATTGTAATGTGAAAAAAATTATATATTTCTACATATGTAAAGTATACACCATATTATTTACTGTACAAAAAATCGCACGCAGTAGTTTTCAGTCGCAAATGCGACTGAAATGGTCACACTGTAGAGCCCTGCAATGCGTTCTCGGAGAAGTCACACACCACATAATGTAATTTAATGGAAAACTATGTGAATGGCGCTCTGTTCTGCGGCAGGATTTACTTTTGAGTTTGAAGTTTCCTGCTCTGTGCAGTGCAGTGTCACGTGTCAAAACAAACAACACGTGCTGTTAGTGATTTCCGCCTCTAGAGGCCGCTCTTGTACTGTATAATGGCAGTGGACCCTTCTCGGCCACTCCAGCAACGGACGCAACCCCGAAAACTATCGGCATTGATTTTTGCCGATAACGGATAGTTCCGCCAATCAACTATCGGTGCCGATTAATCGGCAAAACCGATGAATCGGTCGACCTCTACAAAAAATGGTGACATTCACCATTGCATTGCAGTAATAACATTTTTTAAATAATGACAATAAGTGGGAAAAATTCAACCAAGGACAAAAGGATTGCTTGGTATAATGCAACTGCTGCCATCAAGCCCACTACAAAACAGCAGCTACACCTACCAACCGTCCATCTTGCAGAGGAAGACATGCAAGAGAGCGCACACACATGGACACACACATCAGGTGTCGACCAATAAAATGCTAGCACTGCTAATGGGAGGGGCCTTGTTATGCATCATGATGTCATTCAGTCCCTCATGCTTTCCTCAAACAAGCCAGCTAAAGTAAAGCATTGTGTATGACAGACATTGCGTTATATGTGCTTAGTGGACTGAGCAAACCATTCACTGAACCAGAGCTCTACAATACCTGCTCCAAATTTATTGCAACAAAGATGTTGAAATCCCTTCAGGATTAATGTTTACATACGCCAAGCCTTCCTAAATAAATGCGGTTGCCTTAAGTGTACCTACAAAACCAAACGGTAAAAGCTTTAGAACAGACTAACGTGAAGGTGCTGCTGAGGGCGAAATCTAAACGCTGAGGGCTCTGGTTCCTGTGAGAGCATATCAAATAACCTTGGTGTCACATGAGTCTCTGCCAGTAACATGAGATTGTGGAAGTCAGAGTGCAGCGTGGCTTTTATTATCCATTTTATTCAGGCATTTTTGCTCAGAGTGGTCCCGGTGAATCAGAGCAGACAGGTGGAAAATTACCATCTAGGATTTTACGACAAGGAAGTGGCTACCAAATATGAGCAGTCATCAATTATAGCAGCGCTGAATGTTAAACAAAAGAACCTGAAGGTTTATCTTGGATCAGACCGACTCGTCTTTCTCATGTTCCTCCATCCCTTATCGTTTTCCTTTGGATATCTTGCTCATTTTCTTCCCCGTATCTGCCAACCATGTGTATCTTTATCAATGGCAGGTTTATTGATAAAGATACACATTTGGATATCTTTGGATATCTTGCTCATTTTCTTCCCCGTATCTGCCAACCATGTGTATCTTTATCAATGGCAGGTGTACCATACAGGCCAGAGACGATATACTTCCCTCTTGACAGCTTGGCTCAGATGATTCCAGATGAGCGGAAGCTTTATTGATGCGTTTTTGCATTTGACCTGCTCACCCGTAATGAATCACATCCATCAAAGGGCTGTGATAAAACACACGAGTTACATTAACCCGGGGCAAGAGAGCATTTAATTAATAGAATACGCCGCTCGGAGGATACAGCCCGACCTTGAAGTTGAAGTAACACTCCTGTATCAGTCTTTAAAAGAGCAGGCAGGAAGCACATGCCACCGGTCTGCTGACACGCTCTAATCGATAGCCCAGAGTGGCAAGAATTCTTTCACGAGATCTCTTGCACGTGGAATTAATGTTCAGATGGGAGAACACAAGCTGCAGAGGTTATCAGGGTGTTGAAACAGACATTTCCAAGTAATAAAGAAAAAAGTTAAAGCAAAGTTCAGTTGTATAATAAGTAGCTAATTTAAAAATAAAAGGGTAACACAATTATCAGTCACTAAACAAGCCAAATTTCAAATCATACTGCAAATAAAACAAAGCTAATTGAACAGTAACAAAAATTTTAAAGTAGCATCGCACAGCATTTTTCCAACTAAACATTTTAGGTTGAAAACTTCACGCAAAATGTCACATTAATTAAAGCAATTAAAATATTAATTATTCATATAAAAAATATAAAATGAAAACATATGTAAAAGTAATAATGTAAAACTAATTTTCAAAATAAATATTATAGTTTGTTTATTGGCTTTTAACACTGAAAGCAACTATTTGCACGGCAAACACATGGTAAACAATTCAAGACATTCAATATAAAATGAGACATTTTGATATTATTTAATATACATTTAATTATAATTAATACAAGACAGAAATTTAAAAAAAAAATCAAAGGTAAAAATAAATTTATATAATGCAATTTTTAATTTTAGTATAAATTTCAATTTTTAATTTTAAAATACATTTTTAATTTTAGTGCACCACTGTGTAAGTGATATTGTCCAATCAGGTTTTCATTATAAAAATAAGTCCTAATAGGGTGATTGGGACCTCAAAGTGAAACAGAGGGATCTTGTATCATCCTGAAAGGGTTTATTTTGTGATAATGACCACCTTACTGTACATTATCCTGCTTATGATTACTTACCAAATAAATTAAAAATGAACATAAAATATTGATCAGAAATGATCTTATTTTGTGAGAAGAGACACCAGAGTAATACACAAGATCTGAAACTACCACAGTTAGTGGTCATTACAGAAAAATATTTGACCACAGAATTTTGTGATTGACAAACAAGTATCAAGTCTTCTTGAAAATCATGTAGGAATACAAAAAATACAGGGCAATATTATGTTCTTCACCATCATGTTTTATGGCAAGACTATAGGAGCAAAATATTTATCCAAGAATGATCAGGAAAACAGGAAAGGGGGCTTCCTGTGTTTTCAGGTAACGCCTGGAATCCCAGGACATTGTCTTCCAGCCACTCAGTCTCCATGAGTGAAAGGAAAGGGTGGAGAACTGACAGATACCTGCCTTCGTCTCCTGGGAAACACCAGACCACTGCACTCTACGGACCCTCAAAACATTCACACTTAAAAAGCATCAAACCAAAAATAAATTTTAAAAAGTATTTATTTAACACAGATGACTTGCCAAAAAATATCAGCATGTTGTCTTGGAAGATCTAAGGAGACAAAGGCACCTTTGAACCAGCCTTGGGAGAGGAAGCAAAGCAGGCGGCCTGGTGCATCACAGTCGAGCATGTGAAACTCTTGTGACTACAGTGAACTCAATTCAGGACTCTCCAATTAAGGGGCTTTTCAAACTGAACGTTCAGCACCGCAGGCAACACGCTGATGTGGAGTACCTGGGCACTGCATCAAACTTGATGAGGAACTTGACTAGGCAGCATGTGTTCCACACAACTCATCACTCTTTGTGACAGAAATCACTGAAAAACTGCCATTATCCCAGTCGGTTCCTCAAGAGTTAGTGCTAGAAGATAAGCTCCTCATTTTCCCTGTTTCCAGCAAACCTTTAATAAGCTTAGACACGAGAGTCTTTCTCTAAGTAAATGACAAAGTGAGCATCCACAATCCGCATTAAACAGGGTCTAATCCTTATCTATAAGGTGCATAATAGACTGAAAATCAGGGATTAATGGAGAACCAAGTCAAGGACACATTTAGTCATTTAAACTTAATTAAATCGGACTTTTCAATTGAATTTTAGACAGAACCTGCAGAAACTCAACAACAAAATTAGACATAGCTGCTACTCTACTGATCCATGGATACACACATAGCTTATATTGGCCAACATGAGAGATTTGTTTCATTTATCAATATCAAAAGTGGATATGCACACTACCATTAAAAGTCTGGGGTCAGTAATTTACACTTTTATTCAGCAAGGAGGATGCATTAAATTAACCAAAAGCGACAGTAGACATTTATGTTACAAAAGACTTCCATTTGAAACTAATGCTGTTCTTCTGAACCTTATATTCATCAAAGAATCCTAAAAAATTGATCCCAGTTGTGATCCCACAAAAAATAAACACCACAGCAGTTTAACACTGACAAGAAATGTTCCTTGAGCACTAAAACAGCATATTAGAATTATTTCTGAAGGATCATATGATTGATTCACATTTCTAAAAGATCATGTGATAAAATATACGTAAAACATACGTAAAACAGTTATATTAAATAGAAAAACTGTTTTACTGTCTTTTTGATTAAATAGTCTTGCAGTCTTCATCTCAAAATGAATATCCATTTTTTCATACAGTACTTCCACGTTGCGATCAATGTGTAGTAGGGCTGCATGATAAATCGCATGCGATATTTAATGCGCATCTTGTCAGTAAAGCCGCTTCTGTAATCAGCGGTAAATCTCCATCACGTGCGGGCTTTCACATGGAGCAACATTTACTACACAGAGCCGTTGTTCACAGGCAAGCTGCGCAACACCACGTTCATAATCGCGCGATTTTTTGCGCAGCTTGTCAGTGAACAACGGCTCTGTGTAGTAAATGCTGCTCCATGTGAAAGCCCGCACGTGATGGAGATTTACCGCTGATTACAGAAGCGGCTTTACTGGCAAGATGCGCATTAAATATCGCATGCGATTTATCGTGCAGCCCTAATGTGTAGTATTAACAATAGTTTCTTAGTGTTTTAGTTTTTTTATTTATATTTGACAAAATAGTGTAGAATTTTATTATTAACCCTTTAAAAGACAGACAATCAAGTCATGTAGTCTGAACAGCACAGCGATCTGCCGACGTTTAAAGTCGTGTAGTGTGAACTTAGCCTAACTTGCTAAAACAGTAACTAGGGATGCACGATATTGGATTTTTGTCGATATCCGATATGCCGATATTTTTCAACTCTTTTTGGCCGATAGCCGATGCCGATACCTAGGGCTGTGCAATTAATCACATGCGATTGTCATGCGGAGATTTATGATGGAGATTTACTACTAATCACGAGACCGGCTTTACTGACGAGATGCGCATGACAATCGCATGCGATTAATTGCACAGGCCTACCGATACCGATATATTTCCTTTTGTTTGGAAACAACACCAAGTCTCTCCTGTATGGAAATTTTAAGCATTCTTTTTAATTTTGGTTAGTTTTTAACAAGAACTTATTTGTTAGAATTAAATAAACAATAATGAAGTTCTTTTATAATGACAGTACATTGAAGCTTTGAAAATAACTTACTTTATTTAAATACATAAACTATATATCAATCACTGCATTTTTTTTTTCAGAAAGATGCAGTAGTAACCTTAACATTTTATTTTAAGATTTAACATTTGTAGATGGTCTAAAGCAAAAGAGTTGTAAAAATTCAGAAAGCCTTTTAGAGCTCATAATTTGTTTAAAGTGCCCCTATTATGCCTTTTCGAATATTACCTTTCATGCAGTGTGTCATGTA
>NW_015658063.1:1112297-1137919 GCF_001515625.1 Sinocyclocheilus rhinocerous | reverse complement strand
ACCGGCTTTACTGACGAGATGCGCATGACAATCGCATGCGATTAATTGCACAGGCCTACCGATACCGATATATTTCCTTTTGTTTGGAAACAACTCCAAGTCTCTCCGGTGCAGAAATTATAAGCAAATTATTTTTTATTTTGGTTAGTTTTTAACAAGAACTTATTTGTTAGAATTAAATAAACAATAATGAAGTTATTTTATAATGACAGTACATTGAAGCTTTGAAAATAAATATAAATAAACTATATTTCAATCGCTGCATTTTCCCCCCAGAAAGATGCAGTGTTAACCCTACCATTTTATTTTAAGATTTAACATTTGTAGATGGTCTAAAGCAAAAGAGTTGTAATAATTCTGAAAATCATTTAGAGTTCATAATTTGTTTAAAAAATATAACATATTACACATTAATGAATAAATCAGTATATATAAAATTATTTAATTTACAAGTGTCATGTTTGTGATTTTTTAAAATTAATGTAAGCTATAGCTTTTGACCTTTAAATCAAAACATACTCATGATTTTATGACATAATTTACTGCTTTATTTAATCAGAAACACAGTCTAAATGTTATTTGTGTATTTTACTTTCATTTTATTAAAAGTAGGCCAACAGCGCCCCCTACGGAATTAAAACTCCTTACAGAACGGACATTAGGACCCGGGGAGGTTGCCGCTGCTGCCACTGCACGTGCTATTACTCTATCATACACTGAATGCGTCATTCTGTACGTGCATTCTCAGTTTAAATGCAGCGATCCTACAACAGTGAATCTAATCACCATTCAGGCAAAACTTTGCTTCAAAAATGAGTCACACTGCTGACGTGATCTAATTGCTAGCACACCATGAGCACATGTGAGATAGCCTATTCCTCTTATCAGCAAGATATCGGCATAATTTTTCATATCGGGCCCATGCTGATATATTATGTACATTTAAAGCCATTATCTGCCGATTCCGATATCGGTCCGATAATATCATGCATCCCTAACAGTAACCCTTTAGTATGGGACCAATTCTCACCATTAGATGCTTATTACAGAACTCCAGACTGCGACCGAATGGTCGCATTTTGCAACAATTTTTTCTGCCTGTGTGACTAAATTTTGTGTGCGGTCGCACTGGTGTGACCACTGCATTGTTCAACTCATAAGCGCTGCCATTTCTGTTGCATATGAGAAACATCAAACGGCAACTCGTTTGAACTGTGCAGCGCTTTGAGTGTAGAGCCTGGTTTTTTTATACTTGCCGCATCATCAGGAGCGCACAGCAAAAATGACACGAATATTGAGGAAACAATGGATGGTTTTCACACTAAAGTAAAGTAAAAGATCACTTCTTAAACCAGAGAAGGTAAACATGTTGGTATTCTTGTGGGGGAAAAAAACATGCAAGCACTGTCACCGGCAGCAAATTTAGTTTGACTTTTCTTTTTGTTTTCATTTTGAAAAGCTTATCTTTGCGGTTTACCTCACATTATGCTATGGAGGCTCTCTTTTATTTATTTATTTATTTTTATTTGATTCCTCAGTGTTTGCTAAACGTTCTGTAATTTATTAGTCCGTATATAATACAGCATGTGGTGTATGCCATGCCTCATCGTATTCGTTTTTGTTAATAAACGTTTTATAAGCTAGTTTGTCATTGTATCTTACCGTTTTATTGTTGTTGTGCTCTTTAATTAAAAATAACAATGAATCCATCTTTTGTTTTAGTCTTAAAAAGTGAAAGGTGTATAGACGTAAGCAAAACACACAATTATCTTTTCTTGTAAAACGTGACAAGATCGCGAATTCAAAAGTGAAAGCATCTGAAGCCCGGCTTATAACACAGCAAAAGAGGAACTCCCGTTCACAAAATTCAAATCACAAATAAATTAATACTACTGATGAAAAAGAACGGGTTGAATGTTAACCACTTTCGTTTCCATATAACTATAAACTATGATAACAGTTCATCAGCATGCATTGATTAATCTCATGTTGTAGTAAAAAAACAAAACAAAAAAAACGTGCTCGTGCTACCAACTGAGAAAGTTTAGTCGCAAATGAGCGACCAGTGGGAAGAATGAGTCTGGAGCCCTGTTATTAGCATGCATATTACTAGCATATTGGCTGTTTATTAGTACTTATAAAAGAACATATTCTGCATGACCATATTCTACATCCCTAACCCTACCCAACACCTAAACCAAACAACTATCTTACTAACTATTAATAAGCAACAAATTAAGAGTTTATTGAGGCAAAAGTCATAGTTAACAGTTTGTTAATAGTGAGAATTGGATCTTAAAATAAAGTGTGAAGCAGCTCTGCTCTCTGATTGAAAGTCCATACGGAAATGTTTTGTAACCACCGCTGAGAAGAACAGCCATGGCCAAAATAAATCCACGAATAGACAAGTTGGCATGGAAAACATTATTCTTAACAGATACATAAGGGAAGTGAGTGGGAGAGAAGCCGGCCAGCATCCTTATAGAGCTATTTCAGCTCTGGAATGCCACGATGAACGCACTGGTGCCGGTTGCTCTGGAATTTTGGAATCCAGTCCACTGAGGTCATTCTCGGAACGGTTTGCTTACATCATAGTCCCGGCCCTGTCTGCTGACAGCTACAATGAACGAACATCTCACGCTGGGCGGAGGGGAGGTGGTGCAGCGGGGTTCACATCCTGAGCCGTCCGCCGCTAACACAATCCCACCATTCACTCCCACCCCTCCCCACCCTCTCTCGGCTTCCTCTACAAGATTAAACACATCTAAGCAGCAACTTCACAAACATTCGACAGCATTCACTTTCATCCACCATGGCAGAACCGTCCCGGACCTTTCCATTTCAATATGAGGGGCATGATGCAAGAAGCTCGGTGAATGTAGGCAAACTTTTTGAACCAGCAGGCTCAAACAGATGCCAAATCTGACCTGCCTACACACCCGCCAACCCCGAGCTTTGTGTAAACGACTGCAGAAAGCATTTATATATTTCCAAAATGTAACTCCAGGCAACAACAAACCCAAAAAGTGCACAGAATAGGCTGCCTACTGTAATACAAACCCCACATTTAAAGCACATAAACACCATTTACGGAACACAATTGTACCGTGAATAAGCCTGTGTGAGAGGAACATGAACTATAACAGAACAGTTATGTTATTAGTGTCACTCAGTGACTTGTTATTACTATTAGACTTCCTAATAACAAGTCACTGAATGAACAACACCAAAACTAAAGCCCCTGCACTGCTAATTATTTTAAAACTGTGATTCACTTCCCTCTATCTGAGGAAGGGATGTTTAACATGATGAGCATGTAGCTGCCGTGGTATCAATTATGGATGATATGACATCCATGCTGAGGCCAGCTTTAATGTGAGAGGTCTGACTGCTCTCTGACTGTCAGTAGTGACTCACTTCTGTCTCGCTGTGAGTTTGAGCTTACACTAGTGGGAGCGATTTAAAGACAAATACCAAAGAAATGAAAATTATGTCATAGGGTGTTGGACAGCACATGAACAGAGAAAACGTGAATTCTTTACACATTACAACACATCATCTGGATTTGAACTTTTTCCCAGTGCAGGCCTGGAAAATAAGATTAGACTGCTCTGTATTTCAAAACAATTGTGTCATAGTTTACTCATCCTTATGTCGTTCCAAAACCGAATGACTATTTGTTCCGTGGAACACAAAAGGAGTTATTCGAAAGACTGTGATGGTCGCTGATTTCCAAATGCTATAAAAGTATCATAACGGTTGCCTGTATGACTATATTCCAAGTTGCATGAAATCATAAAATAGCTTGACTATTCATTATTCATTATATCCAGTGAGTTCACTCATTGAGTCAGTCTGATTCAAAATCTAGACATGTTTTGTGAACTTGATTACCATTTCAAGATTTGTCTCTCTTGAACAAATCTGGAATTGCTATTTATGAAAATGAGCTACAGAGCACATCAAGATTATCCATCATATGATTTCAGAAAACATAGAATATGTCCACAAGTCAAATGGACCAATTTTCTTATACATTTATGCTGCTTTTGTGTACTTTTTTAAAGCTTGAAACTTCAGTTCCCATTCATTTTAAGCGCACAGAAATAAAAGATCTTGTAAAATTTCTTAATTTTTCCTTGTGCTCCACAGAAGAAAGAAAATAATATGGATTTGGAATGACATGAGGTAGAGAGTAAATTATGACACTTTTTTATTTTTAAGGGATCTTAACCTTTAATTTGTTGGCTGATCTATATTATAACTTTTATAACTTGATTTTAGTTGGTCCAGCTCTGAATTAGTGGGGATGGAAAATGAGATGAACAGTCAGTGGCAGTGGGTGGACAGAACTGGATGTCCTGTCTTTAATGTGAAGTCCCTGGTTTCGACTTACATCCTTAAATAAGAAGACAACAGGCTGCCATGACAACAGCCCCTGGCAACATGTCTATAGGGTGCACACAGCCTTAAAGAAGCTTTATTTAACAACACAGATCTGGAAACACAATCAGTAACCATGGCTTACTATTACTCTGTCTTGTAAATCAAAAATTAAAATTGTGCATGTGCATTAACAAACTAACAACCCCTATTAAAACTCTAATTGAAACTGTGACAAGAACACATTTTCATGTTTGTCAACAATGTGCTAAAACCTTTTCTATTGCACCCCGTCTCCTATTACAACTAGGAGACATAATCATCCACAACCAGATCAACATTCAAACCTATTATGTGTAACCAGGATTTTCCACACAGCCCTTCCTTTAACCACAAATCATAATGCACACATTGGAATCTATCATATATTCAAGCCATTGTTTCTTTACAAATTACACTACAGTTAAAGCAAGCACACTAAAGGCACAAAATATATTGTACCATGATACCATCAGACACACTGTATAATGTATAAAGACATATGACTTAACCTAGTATCTTTTTAAGTTGAAAATGTATAGCATAAGTCACACACAGGAAGGAAAATGAACCATTAAGCAAACATGTTTCTATTAGAGCTGTGGTACTATGGCAAGCCACTTTAACGTTTCATTTTAATATCCCATACAACTAACCAGCAGCTAATTTAATGTTATTCATACTTCTTTTTAATTACCAGTAAATACGCCAACAGTGACTAGTATTTGCTCAACTAATAACGGTTCTGTAGATCTGTGGCTCATAAAGCAATTGTTAAATTACAGCTAGGATATGTTGCTAATTGTTACTAAAAATAACTTGAATATATACTAGTAATGATTATTTGAATAGCTACAAGAAACTAAGGAATAAACAACAGTAATAGAAAGAAATTGAATACGAAACAAGCAATTTGTATAAATTTGAGTTTAAAATTAATAGTTGATATCTGATCAACAGACCCCTATATATTTAAACTGCAAAACAAGCTACTAGTATTGGAAATGACTAGTAGAAGAAGAAGAATTATTAATAACATTCAAGTAATTCTGACTAAATAAACAAGTATTCACTACTGGCACATAATGAACAGTTACCTTAGTGGGAAAAAAACGCTAGTTACAAGGAATGGGGCATTGCTAAACCCTTTTAACTGAGGAACAAGAACCAGTGAAAGACAACTGTGTTCCAAGACCGACCAGAGAATAATTTTCCCTGAAAATATATCAGCATGTTGTGTGTTTTAGCAGTTTATAATCAGAACTAGCCATGCCAGATTCAAAAATGTATCACTCTGTTGATCTAATCTCATAAAAATGTATTTTATAATAATAAAAATGGAGCGCTGATTGATATGAACATTTAACTAAAATCCACTCTAGGAAACAAAATTTGCAGATGTCTTCTCTCGTTTGTCAGCGATGAAGCATCTTATTGTGTGTGGGTAGCTTGGTTCTGTTTTTATTCATATAAATATATCCATAACAGTACTTCAATAAAATCTAAATATTGGGCAACTTAATGGGGGGTGGGGGGCTGGGGGCTCATGAAACGCTAGAAATTTCCCTGATAAGAAACAAGCTAAATGTTAAAACGGCTTGCCATAAACAGTCCTGTCTGACAATGCTTCGGTAAACAGAAGACTCTGAATTCCCCTCGGTATTAAAGGGTGATAGAAAATAAAACCCCAAATCAGTTGGTTATTTAATGTATTTAAGCACATAATTATATTTAAAACACCTCTTTTCTGATTTATATCACCGAGGTGTTAAGGTGAACTGATCTGAAGCCAGCGCGGCCACTGAATATCACTTACCGTACACACGCACCCATCCCTGCTGCTGGCAAAACGAGTCCATCAAAATCTCATCGACCACAGGGTCTAAAGAAATCATGCCTCCCTGAACCGAGTACACGTCGCCACCGGTTACTGAATCCGTCTCCATGCTCGATACACCTCCACGGTAACGTCCAGGTGAAGACTCCAGTCCGGTGGATTGCCACGCGCGTGGCAGGAGAGCCTCAGTCACAATGTTTTCCGTTGGTTTGAGTTGGTTTAGTATCAAACCATACAGCTAAAAGGAGTTTAAATAAAGCCGGATAAACTAGCGACAGTAGTATGACAATGTTCAAACTAAACGTTTGGAGTTTCCCATATTTTTCTTTGTTTCACAGTTGGAATATAAATTATGTACGCGCGACTCTAATCTATGTTTACATTACTGGTCACTGTAGCTACCTAGTCGTCAATAAAATACAATAAAATAAGGAAATACGGATATAAAAAAGCGTCGAAAGTGTATTTAAACACTTATCAAACCCTAAAAAATACGAATGTGCAAAGTTTCAGATCACCATAGTTTTCTTCAACAGAACCAGCAGCCAAAAGTTAAAACGGTAGCAACAAGCAGCAGTTCTTGAAGTAATATTCGGATGGACTGCTGTTTCTTGTCTGTGTCCATGAGTCAGATGGAAACAGCAGTAGTAATTGAATGAATCCAGGCGTCGGTTTTCCTGGATCGAGGGAAGGAGTTTACTGCATTGTCCATGCGGCAAAAATCATCAAAATAACAGCAAGTATCAGTTTATTGTTCTGTCGTCCACTTTAAGTGTGACTCGTTGTTTGGGCCTGCCTCCCTCCCTTCCTCCCGGTCCTGTGGTGAGGACAGACAGCCCTTTTCACACTTCAAAATCCAGACCGCTTTTCCACCTCAATTACATGCCACTGCCAGCCTGTGCGCTGGGATTCAGGGAAAACTAGAGGATGACCGAGTGACTCGATCAACACACATTTACGTTTTAAATCGATTCAGGCAGCTTTCACTACATTTACACATCGATTAAAATTCAGTGAACATTTTAGAAATAGGCTACATAATGTGTTTGTTGAATTTGAAATGAGGACGATTTGAGACTTTGCCAACATTGATCGACATCGTAAGACAGATGTGAACTGATTATCGAGTGAGACATCTGCTGGTTAACCTCGTGCAAAAATGTCATAAAAATGTATTTAATTTGATTTGACTTTTATATGCGCTGCATTTAGTTCTTGAATAACATATTTTGTAGACATAACCTGAATGAAAAATACATGTATTTAATTTGATAGATATCGAGAGATAATTTAGCTGAACACGAAAGGTGTCCTCTGTCTCCAGTGTTCATTAAGCGCATCACAAGAACATCAGCCAACTCTGCTTTTAGACTATAAACGTATTAATTTGTCACAATAATTTTTGAGTGTTTATATAAACTTAATTCTCTTTATTAGTAAATAATTAAAAGTGCACGTGCATGTTCTAAATTAAGTGCAGTTAAACAAACAATAAAAGTAAGTTTTCAATATTAAAAAAATAAAATAAAAATTGTTGCAATTTCATGTCAGGAATCATACAGTGTTCATCTAAGGGTCTAATTTTTAATATTTGAAAAGACTAAACACAGAGCATGTATTAAGTAAATGTAACCAATTTTTGCAAATATATTTCTTTTCATTTGAATGACAAAATGCTTCTAAGGCTTTCTTGTCTTCATTGTGGCTTCAGCTGTGAATAAATAAGAAACACAAAACTTAATTTAGGGAATTAAAAAAAAAGCACAAATATATATTTTTTGGGTAGAAATGCCCTGGGTTAAATGAAAATGTATACATTAATTTTGCATTGATTGATACTGAATTAAGTAAAATACCCAGTTGTCAGCTTCTATGCAAATCGGATAAATCAGATAGATCAGTTCTCACATTGTGTGTTAAGCTTGAGCAGAATAGGTTCCAGTATGTCTTCAAGGTGCTTCTTCTGTTCAATGAAGTCTTGAATTGTTGCATTTTTGGTTTTGTGTATCCAGTCGGATTTCGCAGAACAGATGTTTATAAACATGGTCTATATAGCAACACACAAACAATGATTAGAGAATGTGTACTTTGGGGTTTGTTAAAAATACAATCGGCAACTTTTCACTAAGGAATTAATAAATAATTATTTACCTTGTCCTCTTTATTGAGCTTCCCTTGAACTTTCTCTGGATCAGCTATAATATCTCTAACATCTTGTATTAATGCTTGCAAACTTTGTTTGGCCTCTGTCAGGAGAAAAAAAAAATCATCATCTGCCTTAATCATAACAAGATTTGACTCTGTGCTGAAATGTTTCACTTTCTCACCAGCCCATGCCAGATACTCTGCGCAGTCCAGTTTGTCATAACGCCGGGCCACATCAACAGCCTTCTCTCCACGGAAATTGACAGCTTGAAAATCAGCATTGAGCTCAACCAAAGTTTTTAAAGTGTCCAGCTGACCCCACATGGCAGAATAATGCAACGGTGAGTAGCCTAGAGTAAGAGTGAACCATATTGATTATTTATTGTCAAACTGTTAACCCTTTGGTGGTCCTCTGACATTTTAGTCCAAAAACATTTGGCGAACTTGGTAGCTATATTACATTTTCCAATAATTGTATTTTAGGCTATATAGAAACAAATAGTGCACAATTCAGAGGTGAATATAAAATGCAAAATATTAAAGAAAAATGTAATTGAAACAAAATATAGTACACGTATTTTATTAAAATATGTTAGACGTAATTGTCCTCTGTTTGGATGGATAACAAGTGTGACCACAACAATAGGGTTAAATCAGCTCAGACCAGCAAACCAGTTCAGGCTTTAGTTTTCATCTACAAAAACGTTTACTGTAGGTGTTAAAGTGGGCACGTTATAAGTATTTTTTTAATTAGGCCTACAAGTAACTTAATTACCGCGCGCTGTGAGTTCATTGACGTCAGCGCCGTTCTGTACGAGCTCGCGCACGATGCCGCTCCGACCAAAAGTACACGCAGCAAACAGCGCATTTCTTCCCACCTCATCTTTTTCCCACAGAATATTCTCCGATTGCTGAGATTCGTTGGCACTCTTGCTTTCCAAAAGACTCTTAAGTCCCTTTACATCATCATCTAAAGCACATAACAGTACAGTTTTCTCCTCAGTTGACCGCATTATGACTTGCGGAATGGTGATGTGTTTCGATGTCTCTATGGCAACCGGGCTTACATCATCATCTAAAGCACATAACAGTACAGTTTTCTCCTCAGTTGACCGCATTATGACTTGCGGAATGGTGATGTTGTGTTTCGATGTCTCTATGGCAACCGGGGAGTCATTTCGTTCATTACTGTCACCGGCCGCGAGATGTCGCTGTTGACTGTTTTATGAAATAAGAAGAGCTGAAAATTCTGAGCTCAACTGAGAAATTACATATTATCTTGTTGATAGCAGTTATAGAAAGTAGATTCTAAGAAAAAGAACAAAATAAGCTTAGCATCAAGTCTATTTATTTCTGCGGAAATAAATAAGTGTGAAAGTAAGTAAATGTATTTATCAGCTGCAATCTTAGACAAGAATATTTATGTATGTAGAACTAACTTATGTTGTATCATTACCCATAAAGATATAATAAAAAAAAAAAGAAAGAATAGAAAGTCCTTGAAGGGTTCAGACTTCTCTGTGGAAATTACATAATCATCTGACGTCTAGGAAAAGGACTGGCATTGAAAAAAAAGATCATATTTAAGACAAAATATGTATTTGAAGTCATATATTTTGATTCGTTGAAATGAAAAGTAAACTCAAATCGATGATATATTAGTATAGTATGTGAATAAATGTACTATCCACTTTGTTTAGTATATATGCAAATGTTTTTCAATGAGAGGAAGAGGGGGGAAATTATTAGGAACTATAGGGACATTTCTTGTGGTAAAATTATGTGATATATTTCATTTAAAAGGGAAAAAGGTAATTTGATGTCCTAAAAGGTCATTTCTCTCATGATGATAAGGAATGGAAAGTCACCTGACAGGGAAATTTGTGAGTGCAAAATTCACTTTTGTCATCACGTAATGTCATGTACATTCCACAAAAACTTCCTCAATCAACTGAAACCATGTTTGTAATGCCTGTTTATAATGGTTTTTAATGTGTTGTCTTGTCGCTCCGGCCGGACGGCATCACAATATGGTAAGGGACATAACATTTCGGTCACACGCTTGAGGTATTCGGCCAATCACAATGCACTAGATAGCTGGCCAATCACAGCACACCTCGCTTTTCAGACCGATGAGCTTTGTAAAAATCGACGCGTTTCAGAAAGGCGGGGCATAGAGGAGAAACAATAATGTACAGTATGTGGAAAATAATGTGTTTTTTGAACTTTAAACCGCATAAACACATTTCATTACACCAAATACACTAAATAATGTTCTTTTTAGCAACATCATATGACCCCTTTAAAATATCATGGCTAGTTTTAATGTTAGCCTCACCTGAAAATATAATAATTTCAGTTCTGGGTCACCACAACTCAATATTTGCGTCCATCATTATTATAATTAGATGAAATGACACAGAGAATTATGTGTATTATACAAAAAAAAAAATCATCTTTTACTTTTGGATATTAGTGACATCATGTCATGGCACACTGACAGTCGCGTTGCTCAAGGCATGAAACGATCACATTACAGAGAGAGAGAGTGTGTAAAGAATGTGGAATGGATTCGTGTCAAAGGTTCTGACTCATGCCATTGCTCTGCTTTCAAGTGTTCACTCCTGACCTGCCCATAACTCCTGCTCTGTTATTGGAGTCTATTGGTAGCATGTGTGTGTTCAATGAATGACATGACTGTATTTCCAGTTGCTCTAGTTTAGGCCAAAGGAGGAAACTTTTTTATGATGTGGGTCTAATTATAGGAAAATTGGGAATGGGAGAGAAGGGGAATGGCAGTATCAAACATGAAGAGATGTCAGCTATGCCTGAAAGAAAATATAAGGAAGGCTGACATTATGTAGATATCTGTGAGCCACGGTGGGATCTAGTGATTTTTTATTTTTTATTTAATACTATATTATTAAATTTTTATTTTAAATTTTGTATATTTTTAAAATATTTTATTTTATTTTTTTCCCCACCCATCCATTCTCCAAACTGTATGTCCTATGTAGGGTCGCAGGGATGCTGGAACCTATCCTAGCTTCTCAGGCCATATACGCAGGGAAACAACCCGAAAGGATGGCCAGTTCATCGTAAGTTATTTTATTTTATTTTATTATTTATTTGTTTAATGTTTTATTTATTTTATTTTATTTGTCATAATATGTCTTAATAAAAAAAACATCAAAATCATAAAACCTTCTGTTTTTTTGTACAAGATTTTAAATGTAAGAAATATTTACTATATTATTTTAGTAATGTGTTACATTAATTAATTAATTGGAACCTACCCTAGCTTCTCAGGCCATAGGCAGGGAAACAACCTGAAAGGATGGCCAGCCCAAGTATTTTTACATTTTATTTTTAAATTTTATTTTAATTGTCATAGCATGTCTTAATTTAAAAAAAAAATTTTTTTTTACAAAATTAAATGTAAGAAACCAGAATCTTATGGTATATGCTACAGTAGGTTCTCCCTTATTTGTTTATGACTGATTATAGTTTTTAATAGTTATTAGAACAATCAAATACTAGTTCATTATACCACTTTCACCACCATTTCACACTCACAGTCCTGAGTTGTGGTGAGACGAATATGCATCTGGCTGTTTTCACAATTTAAAGCGCGGCTGTCATCATCTGTCCTCAGAGCCGTTAAAGCCCATGCAGTCATGCTTCAGTTCTCTCAAACGCCAAAACAACATCTGTGCTTGTCCAAGGAGTGCTAATGTGCCTGGGGCTGTCAGAAGCCTCAGAGATTTCACTGATAGGTGCCATAATACAGCAAACACTTGTGTCTAAAATACAGTAGTTCTTTGCCTTTATGTAGGCTGTGGCTGCTTACATCAGCCGTCTTTTATCTAGGGCTGCTTTTGTAAGTGATGAATGTTTTAATTACAAGTTTACATTGACCAGCCTGGTCCCAAGGCTAATCATAGAGGATTGAGAATCAACATAGTCTTGTATTGCTGTGTAAGTCCATTACATCATCTTATTAGAGTCACTGAGCTCCATTTCTGCCAATCTGTCCAAGAATGTAATTTAGGCTGAAGCTGTTAACATCGACTAAATGAAAGACCTTTGATCAGGGCTGAAAAACGTTCATTTTGCTTCATCCTAAATGAAGAGCTGAACTTCTGCCTATTAATCTCTAATAATCTCTTTCTGACGGCATATTCCTCGTAAGCCTGAATTCTACCAACTGCACTTACAAGTGAATCACGGCGCACTAAAAATAACCCCGTTAGAAGACTGGACTCAGGAAATGAGTAAGGCTGTCGGGTCCTGAGAATCGAGTGATGTCCGCCGCTTTACACTGACCCCTCTGCACTGGATTACAGCCTGACGTCTGGGTGACGTCTTCCACTGCAGGAGATCCAAAGACAAACAGATGTTTCCGATGGCTGATAATGATAAAGGCTGATAATGTGGTAGTTTCAGTCTTTATGTTTGTTTCTGCTGACTTATGATATTGGATTTCCTCTCATCCTGAAACTTCAGCCACACCTGTAAAAGGAATACAGGTTTAACCACTTTGTATGTTGAGTATTCACATTCTTTAAAGCTTTTTTTATCATTTTTAGGCTGTGATGCAACCAGTTTGACTGTTACCCATATAACTTGCTTGTTGTATTATTTTGATGTTTGGAATGACATTTACATGACTAAGTGCATTGAAGTATTATGTGTGTTAGGAGTGAGTATTAGGTGTGATTTAAACACATACCAAATTAAATCAAGTCTAAAAAAGGCATTTTTGATTAGTGACATATGTGACCCTGGACCACAAAACCAGTCATAATTCGCATGGGTAATAGCCAACAATACATTGTATGGGTCAAAATGATTGATTTTTCTTTTATGCCAAAATCATTAGGATATTAAGTAAAGATCATGTTCCGTGAAGATATTTCGTACTGTAAATATACTGTAAATATATCAAAACGTAATTTTCGATTAGTAATATGCATTGCTAAGAACTTTATTTGGACAACTTTAAAGGCGATTTTCTCAATATTTAGATTTTTTTTGCACTCTCAGATTCCAGATTTTTAAATAGTTGTATCTCGGCCAAATATTGTCCTATCCTAACAAAGCTTATTTATTCAGCTTGCAGATGATGTATAAATCTCAATTTCGAAAAAATGACCCTTATGACTGGTTTTGTGGTCCAGGGTCACATATAGCGCTGCTGCTGGATGGATGGGTTAGTGAATGATACAATAGATAGATAATAATATAGATAGATAATAATAATGGATATTCAATACAGTACAAAATGTTGGGATCGATACGATTTATTTGATATAAAATACAGTAAAAGCAGTAATATTGTGAAATATTATTACATTTTAAAATAACACAAAATTATTATTTATTATTAACATAATAATACATAATTTTAATATTTAAAATTAATTTTTAATATTTATTTTTAAATATTTATTCCTGTGATTGCAAAGCTGAATTTTTAGCAGCCATTACTCCAGTCTTCATGTCACATGATCCTTCAGAAGTCATCAGCGTTGAAAGCAATGCTATCTCACAACCAATTCATACTTCTTTTTTTTTTACAAGGTGGCTGATTCGAACAAATTTGTACAACCTCACTTGTAAGATTTTGTACAATTTCTGTGAGGGGTAGGCTTAGGGGCAGGGTTAGGTGTAGTCCTTCATATGAATTCCTACGAATTTGCCACCTCGTAAAATATGTATGATTTTTCACAAATCGTACAAATTTGAACAAGTGAGGTCCTACGAATTCATACAAATTAGCCACCTCGTACAATATGTACCAATTGCCATGATAATGTACTGCTTAATTTTTTTGTGGAAACATGATACTTTTTTTCAGTATTCTAGAAGGATGTATTTACTGTCATTTGTGATCAGTTTAATGCATCCTTTAAAACAAAAGTATTATAATTTTTTTTATTAAAAAAACAAACAAACATACTTATGCTGAACTTTTGAACTAGTGTACCCATTACTTAAATGGTGTAAACCATTTCTAAGCAACAAACCACAATTTCTTAAAGTAGGATTTGTACATTAAAAATAGTGTCTTTTAGTGTATCACATGAGATTTTGATTTGTCATATTCATAACTCAGAGTCATGCCCCGTTGATGCCTTTCAAGAGGGTAGGAAACTCTATGGGTATGTATCTCGGTATCTTTTGATCATCACTTTGGTTTTGGTGATGCAAAACCAAAGTTTGTTTTTCTTAGTTGATGTTTTACTAAATGATTTGCATTGTCTTAATCACCATAATGTGTTTTCCAGTAACCAAACAGCAGGCGCTCCAAGAATCTACGCTGAAAATCTAGGTTTTATTTAAATTGGCAATAAACAGAAGATTTTTTTTTTTTTTTAGTTTTTTAAACAAGAAATTTTATGACATATAGCGAAATATTTAGAAATTCTGTACTATTTTTCATGTATGTTCTTTGTGCAAAAGGTCAGATTTCCTTGAGACTAAGGAATACATAGAACATTGAATATTTAACACTAAATGTCTATGCGTCATCACATAAAATTAATCTTGAATTAGAGCTAGTAGTTGTGGAAGTAGTTGAAAAAACGTGGAAGTAGTTGTCATCAGACTTCTGTCTGCAGCTCTCACAAGTTGAAACCATGTGACCTGCTCGATGGAAAAGAAAGTGGTTGGAAAAACAGTTCTGCTATTTTAGTCTTGAATGATGATGATCTCACTTTGCTGTGTGTATGTTAACCACAAAAGTCAACAGGAAGCTGACATATCAGAAAAAGGCCATGCTGCATAGAAACAATCCAACGCAAGGAAACAACAGTACACAAAGAACTCTGATAGCAAAGAGGCCGTAAACAAACATTGTGTGTTACAAACACAGGTGTCTATGTTGAGATACGTTTCCACAGGATGCATCTATAAATAAAGTAAAAAAAAAACAAAAACCTTTTGAACTTTTAAACCGTAGTTTACCCATTAATTACACTGTGTAATCCATTTCTAAGCAACAAATCACAATTTCTAAAAGTAGGATTTGTACATTAAAAATAGACTCTTTTAGTGTATCACATGAGATTTTGATTTGTCATATTCATAACTCAGAGTCATTCCCCGTTGATGCTTTTCAAGAGGGTAGGAAATTCTCTGGGTATGTACCTTTGTATCTTTTGATCATCACTCTGGTTTTGGTGATGCGATGACTTTAGTTACAGTTGTTCACAGTCTGCCTTGGTTGATGTTTTACTAAATGATTTGCATTGTCTTAATCACCATAATGTGTTTTCCAGTAACCAAACAGCAGGCGCTCCAAGAATCTACGCTGAAAATCTAGGTTTTATTTAAATTGGCGCTAAACAAAGGATTTCTGGATTTTGAACGTTTTTTGAACAAGAAAACTTATGGCATATAGAGAAATATTTAGAAAGTCTGTACTATTTTTCATTTATGTTCTTCGTACAAAAGGTCAGATTTCCTTACTTAGAACATTTAATATTTAACACTAAATGTCTATGCGTCATCACATAAAATTAATCTTGAATTAGAGCTAGTAGTTGTGGAAGTAGTTGAAAAAACGTGGAAGTAGTTGTCATCAGACTTCTGTCTGCAGCTCTCACAAGTTGAAACCATGTGACCTGCTCGATGGAAAAGAAAGTGGTTGGAAAAACAGTTCTGCTATTTTAGTCTTGAATGATGATGATCTCACTTTGCTGTGTGTATGTTAACCACAAAAGTCAACAGGAAGCTGACATATCAGAAAAAGGCCATGCTGCATAGAAACAATCCAACGCAAGGAAACAACAGTACACAAAGAACTCTGATAGCAAAGAGGCCGTAAACAAACATTGTGTGTTACAAACACAGGTGTCTATGTTGAGATACGTTTCCACAGGATGCATCTATAAATGGGTTGTGCGTTCATCTAGCATGGTTGACATACATTAACACTTCTTTCCATTGAAATCTGAGGTGTACTCTGGTAAGGTACACCTGTGGTCTCATTATGAATATTATGCATTTGCAGATGATCTGAGTTTCCTATTTAGAAACATACAGCAGCTAAAAGTGATATTTATGCAGGCAGCAGCAATATGATTTTTTGACTAAATATTGCAGCACATGATGATATAAGATATATTTACTTTTTTTTTTTTTTTACACAGGTTCATGTTCTAGGTGGTGTTTATGGCACCAACAAGCACAACTACCATTATAATGTTACTACACAAGCAGATTTTGATAATACAGAAACAGTTTTTCTTGCTTCCTGTTCCCATTGTCTGCAGTGGGCACAGATTCATCACCTTGATGTCTGTTTGGGTGAGGTCCAGTGCCCCACATCTCAAACATATTGCTTCACTGAGCTTTGCCAGAAATGGAGAGAGAACATTATGGAGTCAGGAGAGCTCTGCATTCTGCCATGTTTTTGTTCTGGCACATTCTGGTCTTTTGTTGCGCTTTTTTTTTTTTTTAATTAAAAAAAAACTATTTGATAATTTTGGCATATTTTAAAATTGTTGTATTCTCCCTTTGTTCATTTTTTTTGTCATTTTTGTTTTGAATAGTTGCATTTGGCATCTCAAATGCACCTACATGATATGTATGCATGACGTGCTTTTAATGTATTTCTATTATTTCTTTAACATATTTCAATCATGACAACTCTCGCAAGATTTTAGCATGGTGATGGATATGACAATGTTAATGTATTTGGTCTTGGCGGAATAGATCTGCTACACTGCTTCTGAGCAGCATGAACCAATCAGCTTGTGCCAAGTCGTTTAACTCTCGGAATATCATCGGTTACGTTAACACCCCGTCGCCTGCGCCATCTAGAGTTTCATGACTGAACTATATATTTATTCTGCATGTAAAAAATAAAATAAAAAAACACTTGTAAAATGTAATTTTTTGTCATTAACAGCCTAAAAGTTATTTATTTTATTATTATTATTATTTTATTTTATTTTTTTATTAAAAAAATGAAAAACTTTTAACTTTTTTCCCCCGCTCTTTGCCTCCACTTGCATAACCAAACAATAAACCTTAAAAAGGTGCATAAATGAGTGAAGGATTTTGACACTGGCACAGAATAGCATCTAACTAAATGCCTCAGTTCTGTGCAACTTGTTTCTTGTTGTTTAGCAGATGCTTTTTAACCAAAGTGACGCATATGCTGATTGCAGGGACGGTCCCTCTGGAGCAGCACACTTTCTTTCACAGGAACAGCGATGGGAGGAGGGGATCTCAGCGACTTTACAGTTCTTAGATTGAATTCTTATCTGTATTCAAATCTGTAACATTTACATTGACAGCGTACTGAGACTCTCTGACTTATCAGCCTGCATCAACATTTGAATCAGAAAACATGTCAAAAAATGAATGTAGCATTGACCTTGATCAGTGTTCTGTCCTTTAAGGTCATGCATAACCCCCTTTACATCACACTGACAGCTTTCGATGATGATCCAATAAGTGAATGTAGGAACGGCTTTGGGTATTTACACAAAAGCAGAACTTTGGACAATTGAGTGCCATTGATTGTCATTAGCGACGTTAGTTCTGCTACAGACGCTCTGTTCTATTGTGTACGCCTGCTGAGTTCTTCTGCACATGACGTGCATTGTAATAATACCCTGCAAAGAAAAGTACCCAACAAACTTGCCTTTGTCACCACGTTTTAACATTTCCACAGAATTTCTACAGTTACAGAATGAAGCATATTGAATCACAAGGTTGATGCAGTGCTGCAGTTTGCACAGTTGCACCTCTGGCTCTTGCCCTTGTGCATGATTATGAAATGGTGAGGTCTGCTCACATTGTGGTAAATGGTGAGTATTTATTAGAACTAGAGAATGTTGTTTACTGAGCAGCTTGTTATGTGTGAGCTGGTGCCTTGCAAGAGGGTTTTTGTGGTTATGCTAATCTGTTTCCTTTTGTTCTGTTTTATTTTCGCATCTGCATCTTTCTTTCACTTTAGTAAAAGTCACCCTGGGTCAGGTGGAAAACACTTTTTGGCTATAAGAGAAGATTCAAAAAACATTCCTGTCAAGGATAATGTAATTTCTAATACATATAATTAGAGAAATAAAACCGTAAGGCTTTCATAAAATAGGTTTTTGACTTTATCTGTTCACACTTAATACACATAATGTGGTCATTCAGAAACCAATCTAATTTTACCAGATATGATCAGCAATCTGTAACTGTCAAGGTGAACTTCCTTTAAACTTAACAACCAGCACTTCCTGTTTGTGTATGTATATGCTGGTGGCTTGGCCCACACAGAAACTTTGGGCCTTCTGTGAGTTCTAAAATGATCAAATCCCCTTTCCTTTTGTGCATGTTTATTAAATATTTTCCTAATTTGATTATCCTTTCAGATACTAATAAAAGTGTAGTGCTCTCATTTTCAAATAGCATATTTTATCATGTCCATTAAATCCATTGTGCACAATTTTGCAGATTTTTCATCAAAATTAGTAAACAACAAATTCTGTCTGGGCCTAGCAATGACACATGACAATGCCATTACATGATTTCTGCAAAAATTAAATTAAATTAAATTAAACATTAAACTAAATTAATTTTTAAATTAAATTATTTATTTATTACTTATTTAACAAATAATTTGTATAGTTCTATAGTTAAGAGTTCTGAATATAAGTAATTATATTTATAAAAAATTACCCTGTTGAAAAAAACAGCATATGCCGGTTAGGTATGTTTTGAAGCATGGCAGCTGGTTTGAGCTGGTTTAAGATGGTTATAAACTGGTCCTGAGCAGGAAATAGTTGCTTAGGACCAGCTTAGGACCAGCACGTGACCAGCTTATAACCATCAGGACCAGCTTAAACCAGCTCAAACCAGCTGACATTCTTCAAAACATACCTAACCAGCATATGCTGTAGGTATGGTACTGTTGGAGCTGTAGTACAGTGGAAGGTTTTTGCGTGATATGTTGGTTCAAGGGAAAGTAAATCTGTGCCTGGCATTTTGGCATGAGGATTGATTATCTGGAAGAATAAGTGTAAAAGTTCTAAAGTTTCAATGAGAATGATTGTCCAGTTCTAATTCTTGATTCTCTCTCAACTATCCTATCATTACAGAACTCAGTCACAGCACTTTTTAAAGACACAAAACATGGAACATTTGCCTCTAGGGTACGATAACAAGCTCAGTATACTCTCAGATACTGAAGAAAGTCTTCCTCTCCATTTGGGAGTTTGTGAGTTGCTCTAGTTTTCAGGTTAGATTTCCTAATGTGTTTTTGTCCTGCTGAGTTGAGGATGTACAGCTGTTTTTTTGCAGCCTGACGGGCAGTAGCAGCTCTGCTGCCTGGGTGGCTGATTATCTGGGTGGCAGGCAGCAAGCCATTTAAACTTGTGCTTGTCCTGATTGTGGCTGTCCTATATTCTCGCTTTTTGGAGTTTTCTACAGTATTTCAGTTTGGTAGATGGTTCTTATGTGTTAAATGTGGGGTTAAGTGTTTTACTAACTTTCTTCCTTCACTAAAATTCTTTATTTTGTGCAAATGCTGTGGCATGATCACTTTAATTGATGATCATGTTGCATTAAATTCATTTTAATTAATAAAATGTATTACTAACAAAACTGAGTGTTGTAGACTAAAACCTCAAAATGTGTCAGCTGTGGTCTGCTTGTTATTTGTTGACTTGCTCTACACAGAGGTACCTGCCACAGTTCTCAGAAAAAACCTGGATGATTACATAAATGCGGCAAAAATCTCTTGAGAAATGTCACAGTTATGTTGGCACAAACAAAACAGCTACTTGACGCAGTTAGGTCAGACTTGTTTTCAGTTTTTACACATATATACTTAGACTCACACCTTTCTTGTGCATGTTTTCAACGCCAGTTGCAACCACTGGATATTTTCAGACACCACAAGAGGAGTGTCATGTGTGGTTTCAAGGTCGAGAGAATGAAATGAACACATTTTGATGTACGTCACAGTGGTGCAATAAGTTGCTATTCTTTGTCAAGTCTGAAATCGTCAAAAATTCTAATTAAGAAGGTCTGTAACTGCAATATTCACATTTTGTTATGGTTACAGAGGAATCAACCAAGCAAACATGTACGAATTACCCAAGAAGTAACTTACTGAATGACATATTGCCTGGTTTAGTGGTGCTCAGCAGTCAGAAGTAAAAATAAATCCGAGCTTAGCTCCAGATAAGTATTTAAGTGAAATAATAGCAGATGGCGACATTGCACTGTAACCATAACAAAGTGACGAAAGCACGCAGCAAGAACATTGTCCTAATCAGAACAATCAGTGTGCTAGATCATCACTGTCACTGCTGTCTGTGCAATAATGTGTCATGCAATATCAGAAAACTTTGGCAAGATGGAATCATAAGTCACAAAAGAGTTTAAAGGAATAGTTCACATTTACGATAAATGGGGACTGAAGCACTATATGTCAGTTTTGTCAACTGAATCATTCATTGAAACAATCTGACTCAAAAGAACATGCCAAAAACAGCTAGAATTTAAGATTTTCAGTGAATAGTGATTAAAGGAATATTTCACCCAAAAATGAAAAAGTTTTTGGAGATTTGAAGAAATTTAGCATTATGTCACTTGCTCAAGTCAAGTCAAGTCAAGTCAAGTTTATTTGTACAGCGCTTTTCACGATACAAATCATTGCAAAGCAACTTTACAGCAAATTAAGTTTCTACAATATTTAGTGGTAGCTTATCAGTGGTGACTGGGAAGGTGCGTCCTCGCACCGTAGAAACAGAGGGAGGGGCGGAGGCGGACTAGGAGGAGGATTGTCCAACGGCGGCGGAGCAGGTGGTGGAGGAGCCCGAGGAGGAGATTCGGGAGGCCAAGGCGGAACAGGGGACTCGGGTTGCCATGGCGGATCCGGTCTGGTTATTTGTTAATCTAGCCACTGTGCTAAATAAAAACCTTGGATTGTTTTGGTTATTTTCTATGAGTTTGTGGATATGCTCACAGATGGATCATCTGCAGTGAATGGGTGCTGTCAGAATGAGAGTCCAAACAGCTAATAAAAACATCACAATATTCTATAACATGACTGTAGTCCATCAATTAATGTTGAAAAACAAAAAGTGTTGTATAAACAAGACATTTTTTTAACTTCAAACATTTACTTCCAGCTAAAATATGAGTCCTCTATCCATAAACGATGGACTGGAGTCATGTTGTGGATTATTGTGATGTTTTTATCAGCTGTTTGGACTCTCATTCTGATGGCACCCATTCACTGCAGAGGATCCATTGGTGAGCAAGTGAAAAAAAAATTCATTAAAGTCACACAGTTTTTGAAAGCATGAGGATGAGTAAATGATGACTACATTTTAATTTCTGGGTGTACTGTCCCTTTAACTGGAGCCTACTTGATGTGCAAATTATGAGTTCACGCTTGAATGATTTATTTTTTTTATATCGTCTGAAACTTACTGAACTATGTCTTCTCTTTTTGTGTACGGCTAATCAAGGCTGTAATGATAGCGATGAACGTAAATGTGTACGGTATCTTTTTAAATAATTAATTTTTATCTAGTCACATGTTTGTTTATTGTCTTATCAGTGTCAGTGGAGCCCGAGGAACCTTGTAATCACTCGAAGCCAAATGACTTTTACCACACCTTGTCAAAAGTCTGCGTCTCTCAGACATAAACGAGTGCCGATTATTGCTCACACAATACAGTGCAATAAAGTGCACATATGCAAACAGACACTCCTTTCAAGTACAGTAAAGATAAAGCTGCTATTTATAACATGTGCGTATGTATCTATGCTTATGTGCACACTGCATGTGTGAACAAGACAGGAACTCAGTTGGATCATCTTTGTTTCCAAGGCAACAGCAAGCACCATACCACCCACGCAAGCTAGACAACAATCCCAGAACGGGGTTTCCTCTCACACCTTGCCTTTGCAGAGCCAGAGCTGATCTTTTCAGTGACAGCAGCCGCTTGTGCGTCACGGCAAGTGTTCTCCTGGCGTTTCACAAATGCCCATGGCTCCCTGAGCTCTTTCCCATCCCTTCTCATCTCACGGCTATGAGTGAGAGACTTCTCCACACCTTAAAGAGTCACTTCCGGCTATCAACCAGACAGAACGCAAACAGCCTTGGGCACAGTAACATCTACTGTTCGTGTGATCTCATAAATGACTAATTGCTCACAAATTTGTGAGACATAGTATGAGGACACTTTATTCTCATTCGTATTAATGTCCGTGAATGGATTCATCTCCTGGATTGACTTCTGTTTATTGTATTCTTGGACTCTTATTCCACTGATGCATCAAGTAGAAATGACATATCCTTGTGCTGTGTATGCTGCATCTGACAGAAAAATTGCCATATTTTGTTACCTCCAGTGAGAGTTCACTCTAAGCTTTCTAAGACCACAGTTAGCATTAGGGATTTGTGGAGCTCAGAGAGGTTCTTCTCAATTGAGTCTTTGTGTAGTACGCCTCTAAATAATCGAGTTTCACCCGCTTCTATTTTCAGCTTTGTTTTGTGCACAAATCAGTTTATGTATGTTTAGAAATGGGTCTGGGATGAGGAAATTGGAATAAGATTCTAAGGCATGATCTGGATATTTGGGCTAATGCCTTGGCTGGATATCAAGGTTCACTTTTTACTTCAGAATAAGCTTGAAAATTCTTCTTTTGTGTGTGTGTAAATGGCTGTCTGTCTGTCTGTCTGTCTATCCATCCGTCTGTCTGTTCATATGTCTGTCTGCCGTTTAATATATAGATTTATATAATATATAATGGAAAATATCTTTCTTTCTTTCTTTCTTTCTGTCCATCCATCCATCCATCCGTATGTCTGTCTGCCATCTAATATATAAACACATATCATATATAATGGAAAATATCTATCTATCTATCTATCTATCTATCGATCCATCTATCTGTCTGTCTGTCTGTCTGTCTGTCCGGCCGTTTGTCCGCCTGTCCATCCATCCATCCATCCATCCCTCCGTCCGTATGTCTGTCTGCCAACTAATATAAAAATACATATCGTATATCATCTATCTATCTATCTATCTATCTATCATCTGTCTGTCTGTCTGTCTGTCTGTCTATCTATCTAGTATTATAAAACTACTATGTTATGTAGCACTATATAACAAACAAGTGCACTAACAAAGAGCATGGCATTCTTCTCTTTCAGCCTAATGAAATAAAGAGACATCCCTCCCCCTGCACCTATGGGAGGTCAGTGACAGATGGGGGCAGCTCTGAACTGGCTTCACAGACAGCTGCCAGGGTTTGGGGGTGAAATGTTAAAGGCCAGCTCTTTTAGACTGCAGATCCCTACATTGCACACACTGATGGCCTGACAGTCAGACTTGCTGCAGACTCACTGTCAAAACAGAGTAAAACTGTCCCAAAGAGAGTTTTACTTTGCTTTTGATCTGACGTGGGGGTGTCGCTTCAGCTGCTGTCCTCATAAATCATGTTCCATGTGGGATTCAGGTATGAGTATGAATGGGGCGCATATGAGTGTGTTTGTTTGAGGTGGGTGAAGGGGATGTTGTGCTAACTGACTTTTCCAAGAGATTAACGAGTTTTTCCTCTTTGCTCCAGCATTAGAACATGTCAGTATACAATGTGAGCACAGTCTGTCACTGCTGTTCTGCCAGTATAGGATATCCTTCCTGTGGATGTGAGGGGGTGTTTCCAGAATGCATCTACACAAAATATTTTTAAGTATGAGCTAAAAGTGACAACATCAGTGAAAGAATCTGACATGGCCCCAGACATGGATATGTACTTTTGATTTATCAGTTTAACGCCTTCTTCACAGTGTATCATAAACTTGCTGAGGAACACCCAGTGGCATTTCCAATAAATCAATGAGTAAAGACGCAGAAGAGCAGTTCATTTTGCTGCTTCACATCAAACACTCTGTAAAAGACTGAAAAAAAAAAGAAACAATGCCAAGTGCTCAACTGAAATCATTAGGGCCAAACTTAAAAAAATAGCACAGGTCAAACTACAACTTCCTCCAAGCTAAAGCTCAATTCTCTGGTCTGCAGACATAATCGTTTTAAACTAGGTTGTGGCCAATCATTTTACAGGTGTGGGAGAGAGATGGAGGACAGAGAAAGAGAAAAAGATATATTAAGGCGTTTTAATGGAAAATAATGCACTACTTTTTTGACATGAGGTGCCATATATTTGACACATGCACACACACACACACGCACACACACACACATATATATACATACATACAATTTTACATGAAAATGTAATTTATAGCAATATACCACTGTTTTAAAGTTGTTTTTAACAGGTTAAATTCCTACATAACATCAAGACACACGCATACACACACAAACACATATAAATACATACATAGTATACAAATTTTACATGAAAATGTAATTTATAGCAATATACCACTGTTTTAAAGTTGTTTTTAACAGGTTAAATTTCTACATAACATCAAGACACACGCACACACACACACACACACACACACACACACACATATACATACATACATAGTATACAAATTTGACATGAAAATGTAATTTATAGCAATATACCACTGTTTTAAAGTTGTTTTTAACAGGTTAAATTCCTACATAACATCAAGACACACGCACACACACACACACACACACACACAGCATATATAGTATAGAAATTTTACATTTTCTGTGATTTGTATTTCTTTCTCTTTTTTTGGAACCAAATAGCATTACATAACACTGCATAACATTTAATATATAAAACTATAAATAAACTTAATTTTATTTTGACCTTTATGTTTCTGTTGTGTTGAATGTTATTATTTCTTATCTTATGTAACTTTTTTTTTTTTTTTCATTTTTAAGTTGTGTCTTGGCAAACTAGTCATTTTTTGACATTATGAGAAAAGTTTTAGGTGCACATTACATGTTCTCTCTCAAAATGACACTAGGAAAAAGCCCTCCGGAGAGCAGAAACAGACTTCAATGGTCTGCCTGCTTGTTAAATGTGTAAAACCAGCTTTAGCTCCTAATGAAAGGGCAAAGGATTTGTTACTGGTCGGGCCTGTATCAGGTGTTCACTGCAGTTGTGCTTTCAGAAATGTGCTGAGCCCTCTGGCTATATTACAAACGCTTGCGCAAACACATAAGAACAGAAAGGCACCATGAAATAACATTCCTTTAAGGAGTAACCAAGGCAATGAAGTGACAGGGGTACAGACACACACACA
>NW_015658063.1:1106325-1109920 GCF_001515625.1 Sinocyclocheilus rhinocerous | reverse complement strand
CACACACACACACACACACACACACAGCATATATAGTATAGAAATTTTACATTTTCTGTGATTTGTATTTCTTTCTCTTTTTTTGGAACCAAATAGCATTACATAACACTGCATAACATTTAATATATAAAACTATAAATAAACTTAATTTTATTTTGACCTTTATGTTTCTGTTGTGTTGAATGTTATTATTTCTTATCTTATGTAACTTTTTTTTTTTTTTCATTTTTAAGTTGTGTCTTGGCAAACTAGTCATTTTTTGACATTATGAGAAAAGTTTTAGGTGCACATTACATGTTCTCTCTCAAAATGACACTAGGAAAAAGCCCTCCGGAGAGCAGAAACAGACTTCAATGGTCTGCCTGCTTGTTAAATGTGTAAAACCAGCTTTAGCTCCTAATGAAAGGGCAAAGGATTTGTTACTGGTCGGGCCTGTATCAGGTGTTCACTGCAGTTGTGCTTTCAGAAATGTGCTGAGCCCTCTGGCTATATTACAAACGCTTGCGCAAACACATAAGAACAGAAAGGCACCATGAAATAACATTCCTTTAAGGAGTAACCAAGGCAATGCAGTGACAGGTGTACAGACACACACACACACACACACACACACTCCATTTCATTAAGTGAAAAGCTAAAAGGGCTGATTGGGGCCTCCGGTCTGTGTTATACACCCAGAGTGACAGATGTGCAGACTCCTCTATTGTGTGCGCAATGCCATTGGCCTCTCTTTCTCTACCAGGGTCGCGTGCCCCACTTTCACAGCAGCAGATGGAGGATGAACCCCACTCGCTGCTTCCGAACCTCCAGACAGAGGGTGTCTACCCCACCTGTCAAGACCACACAAAAGCCAGACCGCTATGTCACAAAGCCCAAGATGAGTCTGCAGACTGCTGGACCTAAAGCCTCTTTTCATGCAGCTCCAAGCGTGTAAACACGGAACATACTGATATTTAAAACGGGTTTTGTAGGGGGTCACATGAATACTAACAACACACATCTGCCATTGATTCTTCTCATTCTCCTTCAATCCTTTCCAAAATTCAGTTTTTGCGTACTTGCTGAATAGCAATGATAATAGTAAACCATTAATGATCTGGGTTCCAAATCACAATTCAGGTTCTTTAATGATTCCTTTAATGATACTTTTGACTTTGATGAAAAAAATATTTGGAAAACATGAATTCAATTCTATTGCCAAATGCTGGGATCATTTCAATCCCAAAATAAATGTAAAACAACAATGAACAAAAGATGTGGTATGTGGTATATTAACATATTTCATGTCATTATATAAAATACCACATTGTGGTATTTATAATAAAAATCATGTTGTGTATCTTTAATTATTGTTGTATAAACACTGAGTCAGAAGCTACAATAATTTAAGCACCGATCTTCACAAGCTTTTAGAACAACAAAACAATATCACTTTGTTCACAGAAAGTGACTGCGCTTTTTGCTCAGGAATCAGGCTTATCTGGTCACATGTTTTTGATTCACTAAAAAGAAGCGACTTGTAAGAGTCATTGCTTGGGAATTATATATCTCTCCCCACACTCTCTGCTTTTGATTCACAAAAAAAGAATTGATTCATAAGAGTCAAATCGCTCATGAATCAGACAACCTGGTAGCACTGTGTGTTTTTGATTTACTAAAAAGAACGGGCTCATATGAATCATTCACTTGAGCATCAGACTTCTCTGGACACAGTGTATTTTTTTTTTATTCACTCAAAAGATCAGCTGACATTCGAATGATACAGTGTTCCGATCATGTCCATAGAAATGTGAAGACGATAAAACAGAATCTAACGTAATGAAAAACATTCTGTCTGAATATTTAAAAAAAAAAATTTTTTATCAACACTAATTCTGAAGAAAAACAAATAGCCTCTTAGTCTACATTTCCAACCATTTTCTGCCTGAAGTCCTATCAGTGACGAAACATGTTTGAAAGAACATGAAAATGTACTTAGAGCTGGATTGTTGCCTGTGGAAATCCTTACAGCTTGGATTTTGAACTCATAAGTGATCTAAGCTGCTAAAAGGCTGTATGACTTGTATAATCATCATCAAACTTTCAATTTTGAAACCTCACACAATGCATTTGTACTTATTTCACCTATAACCTACTTGCCCTCTCTTTCTGTTGATTACATTGTTTTTGTTGTCCATTTAAAATGAAAAGTGCTCTAGGGCTGAAGCAAGCCGTTTATTTCCAAGTATGTTTATTATGTAAGTAAACTTTGAAAATGAGTCTAATCAGTACATAAAAAGCTCTTATTTAACAATTACTTGTACATTGACTGTAGGTGAATGCAAGAGTGAATGCATGTGTTATGTAATGGGGCATTTGTCTGATTCGATTATGAATGGAGCGCACGTCTACAATGAGATGACATCATTGTGCTGTGTCACAGCACTGTCTGAGTGTGTTTGACCCTCTCCATCTGTGTGTGGGCTGCAGCATATTCATGGAGCTCTTTTAGGAGAATCAGAGCATCAGTCTCTGCCAGTCATAGTCTGAGCCCTGCAATTATATGTACTCTCTCGCTCTCTCTTGCTCTCTCGCTCTATGCTTCTCGAAATTTCCATGCACACATCTCTCTTCTCCCTCTCCTTGTGAAGCAATGCTAATTGCTCTGATGAGGGTACTTCGTGTTGATTCCTCTGATTGATTTCTGCACCTGCTGCTGGATGTTTTAAGGGTTCTTTTAGCACAGTTTCCTCATTCGGCAAGTGAGGAGAGGAATTCAGCGAGGGCCTGCAACAATCACACTGTGTCCTCAATGCATATTTGATGTTAAAGGGATAGTTCATCTAGAAAGGAAAATTCTGTCAGCATTTGCTTGCTCTTATGTCATTCCAAACCTGTATGACTTTCTTCCATAGGACACAAAGGGTAAATTTTGGAGCATATCACAACTTTTTCAGTATAATGAAAGTACATCATGAGGATTTGTCCATGAATCCAATTGATTTGGTTCTCCAGTTTAAGTCCCTGACTTAGTGATTAACAGTAATCAGAAAATATTATCGTTTAGTCTGCACATCTCAAATTTATCAAATGGCTTCAGAAGATTTAAAAGGACATGAGTCTTATAGATTACATTTGTGATTCTTTTATGGTATTTTGGCATCCTTTTTGAAGCTTGCAGAACTGCTCATAATAGTGATTCACCCAGAAATCAGACATCAACTCATAAAAAAATGGACTCGTAAGAGTCGTTCACTCATGAAACAGACATCTCTGGTTGCACTGTATGTTTTTGATTCACTAAAGAGAACCAGCTGGCATTCGCTCGTGAATCAGTAGGATTCAGTTCAATGAATCAAAGAAAACGTTAGTCCCTAGTCATTGTAATGCACTGAAAAGAGATACCAGCACATTTTTATACATTTTTTCTTTGGTGTTCCACAAAAAAAAAAAGAAAAAAAGATTTGAAACAGTGATATTTTATTTGATACTATTTTAGTATCAGTTTTAGTTTTTAATAATATTTTATATATAAATAAATTATAAAAATATAAATAATTTTCTATTAATATTAGTTATTTTTCTGGTCACATTTTCACGTTTTTTTTTTTTTTTT
>NW_015658063.1:1096702-1105797 GCF_001515625.1 Sinocyclocheilus rhinocerous | reverse complement strand
TATATAGTTTTAAAAAAATAATATTTATTCAGTTTTAGTTTTAGTACATCGAGTTAAACTAACTGAAAATTAGAAATCTTGTACTGGCAACTATCTAATATAAAATACGTTTTTTTGGAATATTTTATTTTGGCTAATGTTTATTTTATTTCAAGTAACAATAATCTTTTTCCATTGTTCTAGTTTTAGTTAACTGATAACCCTGGTTTGTAACAACATGAGAAAGTACATTTGTGAGTCTGCTATCGATTCAGAGCTATGTGTCAGTGGCAAATTCTTTTGTAATCTGTTTTTGAGGTGGCATTCCTCTCTAGAGGATTACATAACTCAAACGAGGTCAAACTGAAACACACTCTAAAATTCACACCTTCAATGGCCTTAAACAAATAGCAGTTCACTGATGTCAACCATTAAACCTGTCATGGCGTGTGTGCTGATGCACTGTATTACACTGGCCTCATTTACAGCGGCAGCATAGAAATTGCAATCGGTCTCAGACTTCAGTGCTACAGCTGTACTCTCCAGCAGCATATCAAAGCAATCAATTACCCTGGCACAGAAACGCTCAAGGACTCTGCATAATTCTGCGTAAGCACTCTTTTCAGCTGCTGTTTTCACATGCATTGTATGAATGGATAGAAAATACAGCTCAGAGGAATCCACTGAAACTGAATGGATGTACCGTATTGGCCCGAATATAAGACGACCCCCCCTTTTTCCAGATGTCATGGCACACTCGTTTTATGCGCATTTGGCGCCAGTGAGTGTTGTGGGTGTATTATTGACATGTCAAAGGTCTAGACCCTGAATATAAGACGACGGAGTTTTTTCAGATGTATTTCCAAGAAAAAAATATCGTCTTATATTCAGGACAATACGGTAAGTTAAGCTGTGTTTGAGTGAGGCAGGCAACAGGAAGTCCACTGAAGGATGTGATGTGTAACCTAATTCCTTACCGTACAGATTGCCACACAGCAAATCGAGAAATGACGCCAAGCATTGATCTTCTGTCGGGTACATTGATGTAATGCCGGCTTAAGGAGATGAGCGTTTTTTCTGCTTTGTAGCTCCAGTTTATTAGGAAGATCTGATGTGTAATTAATTTATCAATATATTCTGTGTAGATTTTAATAAACCGGAAATTATTTTCCAATTTGACAAATTTATGCAAAGGACTCTAACGCTCACATGTACCCATGCAAAGTATGTAGGCAGTTACGTAACAGTCAGTGGTTTTGTCAGTTTGAAGCAATGAATAACGTTCTAGTGCCCAAAGGCTGATACTAGTTCAAAAACAAACAATATGCAGGTATTTGCTTCTCCCTGAGAAAATATTCCATGACCGTGAAAGAGAAACAAATCTCTAGGCATTCCTGAAACCCCAAGGCTGTACACGAGTGTCTGTGTCTGATACTTGTGATGGTAGACATATCTGACATATAATTGGTTGAGACTTAAGTGTATATTATGATACAGTGTCAGACAAAACCAAAAACAAAAAAGATAGTTATGTATAATGATAGATCTGTGTAAGCATTCCTCAGGCAGCAGAAAAACTACAGTCCTTCATTCGTGCTTGTCATTTGTTTTGTGTTTATCTATTTTATTTTCTTACTTCATTGTCTTTTTTTAATTTAGTTTTTGTTTTCACTTGTCACATTTAGTTAGAGCTTTCTAGTTTTTATTTAGTTAGTTTGTTAGTTTAGACACGTAAATAAAACGACATACATACAGCAAGATAATATAATTTCACTTACCTGGCCTATCACTTTCAAACATCCATCCCTTCTTAAAAGTCTGTGTTAAAAGAGAGCTGCCTGTTGCGCCATTTAATTAAGCCGACTGCTGCTTGTTGTAATATCACTACTCATCATAAGTTGCTTGTTGTAATATCGCTACTCATCATAAGTACTTGGTACATTATCAGCGCAGCGGCAGACGTTCAAACTAATATCACGTAATTTACGTCTCTATGATGATTGGTTGATATCAGAGGCTATAGCCTCCCTTACGAGGTTTCTTTTCTCAACACTCCTCAGCGCTGAAAGTGAACACTCGATGCTGATTGGCTAATTTTTTTTACCAACGGAGGCACGAGAGCTCAGTTCTCCCCCGGCCTCCCCCTACCCTTCTCTATCATTAGCGGTTGCAATTACATCAGCAGATTCGGCACATTCACGATAGAAAAGCGGCGCTTTCACGTTATGGTATAACAACTGTGAAATTACAAACAAAAAATACACATTCTGAGACATGAACTGAAATGAATTGTGAATTTTATTAACATTAAATCGTCCTCCTCCCATTTTCACCTCAAAATTATGGGGAAGCTGTGCCTCCCCTGCCTCCCCTGACGAGCCGCCACTGTTAGTTTTACTGTTTTAGGGTTGTCAAAGTTAATGTGCTAAGTAGTGTCATTTCTTTTCAGTGAGTGTTATTTCTGTCTATTTCATTTTTAATGCAGGTGGGTTGTGAAAGGTTTTATACAGTGCACCAAGAACTGAAACAAAATGTATTTGTGTCCATTTTTATTTTTGTTTAGTAAGTTTGAATCATAAAAATGTATTTTAGTTTAGTTTATTTTTTTGATATATTTTTCACTCTTTTAAGTTAGTTGTTATTTTAGTTTCATATTTAGTTTTGATTACATGCTATGCTGTATGTACATGCTAAGCCGCGTTAATATATTCCATCAGACATGGTGTGAGTTCCTGTCAACGATTTCTATCAGCAAAAGGTGTGAAATTATATCAAAACCTTAGCAAAAGGGTGTTGTACTGTATGTAACTTCACATTTTAAATTGGCCACCATATAAAATAAGCTGTGACAGTACATTGGCAATGGTACCATCCTTCCACTGTAAATCTTTTATTGCTGTCATTTTGTTTTATGGAAAACTCTATTGATTTTCCCAGATCACCAGGACAGGAAGCCACATACTCATTGCATAGTTGATCCCCTGAATTATAAATGTGTGTGTGTGCTGGTGCATTACCATGCATTTTCCAGCCATGATGCCTGTGTATATCTCTTTGTTGGAGAAATACTCTTCTTTCAGTATAGGCAGAAACAAGGCAATCAAATATCTTATGATTTATTCAAGCTTTGTTTTGTATTCCCTGGAGTATTTTCTGCTCACTTACATAATTATGTGGCTTTCTCTCACTTAGTTCTGCTCTGGAGAGGTGCACATTGCTGGCAGGCGTGATTCATCGTTTGGGCTGCATTGCTTTACTCACTTAATTTAATGGAGCTCGGGCTACATGCCTTCCTGCCTCAGTGCTTATGAGGCCCATTCTTCTACATCAGCTGTTCTGACCTATTCAGATGCTTTCCTCTGATTAAAAGCTCACTTTGGTGAGTTTGGTTTCCGGGAAATGGAGTTGTTGAATTTTAGATCTGCCACTAAAAGTTAAGGCTTTGTCATATCTGAACTGGTGTTCATATATAGATGTTATGGTTCATAACCAATGTGTTGATTATTTACAGTATGTAGAAACCCAGAGGAACATTTTATTGCTCATTTTTGATACTGTATTTACGAGACCTTGTTAGTGATTTGGAAATAGTTTGTAATCAGGCTATCCAATAGCAAAATAGGGCATTGCATATCACCAATAATAAGAATGATTAACAGACATGAGATCAGATCCAAGATAATGAAACAGCCATGTGTTGTCGTCACATGTGTCGTTTTGTGTAGTCATGCTGGGAGACTCAAAGACATGCATTAGTTTCCGGCTCAGACTTCAGTGAGCTCATCCTATGATTACACTGTGTGGCCAGAGACCAGGGAACCTGACTGCTGCTGTTGTCAGGGAAACCAAGTTCAACTCTCTGATATCGAGACATTGTGTTCGCAAGCTTTAGGTGTAATAATAATTGGTGAATCAATGCTTTAAGTAAAGATCGAGCTTGTGTCATAAGCAGGGACATTCAGTCTCTCATATGTTGTACCATGGGGCTCATGACGGCAATGCGGGTTTTAATCATTTCCTGTTCTTTATCTTGTATCACACTAAATAAATAGGTAGCAAAAAGGTAGAAAAGGATCATGCAACTATAATCTAAGCATTAAATATTGTTTTCATCTATTTATGCAACTGTTCAAACGGAACCCCTCCAGATGGCTGCAAGTGCTAGGGGCTCCATGGAAAATTTGAAAGAATGTAAAACGATTTAAAGATATAACAATAGCAATCTATATAGAGTTTTGTAATATACTAATGTAGCTATAGTTTATGTACAACTGCATAGTATACATATTTTTCATGCCTGCTGTTTCTGCTTGCTTACTAGTACTCTGGATCAATATTTGTTGTAAAAATAAATAAAAACTTGTAAAAAATAATAATGGTTAAAATGATTAAAACATTAAATATGTTAAAATATATCTCTAATATTCTATTATTGGCCAGAAAAATTGGTAGAAAAATACACACTAGCATTCAAAATTTGGGGTCTGTAAGATTTTTTTATTGTTTTTAACGTTTTTATGAAGAAAAATTTCAATAAAGAAGATTATAATAAAATCAATAAAACTAATAATTTCTTTCAAAAAAAAAAAAAAAAAAATCTAAATTATCGTATCTAACTCTAAACAATTAATAATAACTCTAAACTATTAATATTAATAGTAAATCCAAATAATTGTATACAGTGTTAAAATAATATTTTTCTACATAATCTAAAACTTTCATCAAATTTGTCCTAAAACCAAAACAATAAAGAACTTTTTTGACTTCAAATGATGACTACTATATATTATATATATATATATACACTGTATATATATTAGTGCTGTCAAACGATTAATCGCGATGAATCGCATCCAAAATAAAGTTTTTGTTTACATAATGTAATATGTGTGTGTGTGCTATGTATATTTATTATGTATATATAAATACACACACATGCATGTATATATTTCAGAAAAATATGTTATATTTATATATTAAATATGTTTATTTATAATAAAAATTATATGAATATATAGACATGTAAATACATGTAAATAATTTCAAAATATGTACTGTATGTGTGTGTATTTATATATACATAATAAATATACACAGAACACACACATACATTATGCAAACAAAAACTTTTATTATTAATCGCGATTAATCATTTGGCAGCACTAAATTGTTATTTATTAAAACAACGTGTTTTATTCATTTTGTTTGACAAATAAAAGCTTTTTTTTAATTTGGAAACATGATGTTACAATATCTCGTTTCATTATCACTCTTTTTCAGTTATATTATACAGTAAATGGGTTTTAATACAGGACAATATAAATAACTCTGTATTTTAAGAAGGAAATCATCATATCTGGATGTTTAAAAACCCCTGACCATTTGCTGTCTTTGTTTTTCTCACAAATGTCAATACCAATGCATCACTTCTCAAACTTTCTCTGACTTTCTCATAAAACACCTCTCACTGTATATTTGTCACTTTCTGAATCACTTGTTCAGTGCATGCAAAGTCTATGACAAAGTGCCATTGCACTATTCTGCGATCTTCAACCATGAGGTTCAAGTGAACATCTGCTACTGATGAATGAATGCAACGACTACCTTCAATTCTAAACAACCACTTTTAGCATTTATACTGTAGGGGTCAAAGTTAAGTCAACTACTACTAGACATCTTGAGCTCATGTGCACTCTTCTTTGCTTTGATGTGTAGTTAGGAGGGCCGGAGCCGTTTCGATATTCCATGTGGACTCTATATTAAAACCAGTCAAGATTATAAAGTCTTCCCTCCTGCTGACGCACACAGAGAAACTGGCCTTTACGGTCCTCTATAGAAGGATGCAGTGTTTTGAAAGGTGTCAGCTGTCTGTGTGAGAAGCTTGCGTGGTGCTCTATTTCACTCGAAGGGTGCTATTAACTGTGCAGCATCTCACACCTCCGTGCTGTAAAGCTAGGAGAGACTGAGCTTAGGAAAACACTCTCAGACACCCATGGTGTCAGCCCTCTCACCCCACTGTTTACATTCCTCTCTCACACAGGATGGGAAATCACCCTGTGTGTCTGACACCAAAACAGCATTACAGTCTGCTCAAAGAGACCAGTGATTTAGAACATAATTGCACTGTATTTTCTTTCAGCTACAGTATCCAAGAGTCTCTTGATTTTCTCTTCTGTTCTCCTGTTTCATGTCTACTGGTAGAATTGTGATTACCACGGCATGTGTTTAACAATTTAGAATGGATGAATAATTAAAATAAAAAAACTGTGTGTGTGTATATATATATATATATATATATATAAAGCGTGTTATTCCAGGAACGCACAGCTGGTTTCAGGTCTGTCAACCGCATTAGACTTCCAAATCTCTTCTCCAGATTATTTCAGTTATTTCAAAGGTACTACCAATTTTATTTTATTTTATTTTATTTGAAAGCTGAAGTTGTGTCTTATGCAAATCTGCATCTGCTAATTAAACTAACTTTTGTGGGTATAACTTAATGTATTTAGGTTGATTCAGTGATGTTAGATCATATTTTTGACTTGAATAAAACTTACAATTAATTTAATTAAAATTTTTTTATTAATTTAAATGTTATTAGTTGAACACACTTTAGATTAACATTTTCTATTTAATATTTTATAATATTACTTTGTTTTAAATTATGTATATATATGCAAGGCAAAATGAATGTTTTTTTTTCCCTTTTACCATGCCAGTTAAACCTGTGACAGTAAAGACTTGTGCAAAAACTGTTACGAAAAAATTGTATTTGAAATAAATGTTGTTCTTTTGAGATTTCTATTTATCAAAGAAAAAAAAAACGACTGAACGATTATTTGAAATTTTATTAATATTTCACAATATTACTGTTTTAACTGTATTTTTATCAAAAAAACTTTAATCTAATATAATCTTTAGTGTTCATAGAGAATTAAAGCAATATATTACTTAATCTATTCATTAATCATACCAAAGAAAGTTACATACCACATGACTCATAGTTGTGCTTTTGCTTTGTTTTTTTGCTAAGATCTTACATCCGGCTTATAAACATATATGGAAAGAGAGCGGGGTGGGGGTGGGGGGTGTGACCCACCAGAGTGACAGAGTATAAATATGGATCTGTGGATGACTCATCATATCCTTGATGTGATGATAGGTTTGGAGGTTTCCCATGGCAACAGGCACATTTCCATACAGGGGTCCCATCTAACTGCGTAGATGGGTTGATCACAATTGATGCCTAATTACGTAAACAGACTTTTTATTCCATTTTCACAGGCAGTTAGCATTGCTTGAATGGTAAACAATCCCTAAACGGTTCTTAGAACAAGTAGAAGTAGTTATCAGAACATGGTGAAGTATATCAAACCATCTATGTTTAATGGTTACATAAAGCCATTTTTCAGTAGAAAGCACTGTTTAGTGTGCACACTAATTATTCTTCTCTTTCTGGCAGAGAGATCACGAAGCCTCTCAGATGTGAATAACAGAGAGCGCTGATGCACCTGGTGCCTGGACATTCCAGCACACTGGCTTTTCCCCTGGATGGAATCAAATGTGTACTGGAAAGTAAGTAGCAACATGAACATCACCCCAGGAAACAGATGTGAGGGGGAGAGAGAGAAAAGAGGAGGGTGGGGGCGGCTGCCTGAGGAGATAATGTGTGACTGGAAATACAATGAGAACGTCTCACTCTCTTTCTTTCGGTCTCTCTCGCTGGGAAGCCCGTCTGTACCCTGATTAATCATGGCTGTAATGTTGTAAGATTAATACAGAGAGCAGCTCTGTGGTGCTTTGGGAAGTAAACACAAAGTAAACACAGTACATGGTGTGTGTGTGGGGGGGGGGCAAACGCTCCATTTTTCAAGCGCTGATTGCTGCACCTGTGCATGCCAGATCAGCAGGATGATCGATCTTGGCGAGTGAATGCATCCACATTCTTGTGCTTTCATATTATGTACTGAATTTGATGGAGAACATCTTGATTTTTATGCAGGATTACATTCCTAATCATACACTGATTTCACAAACAGTTACGAATAAAAGGCCTAGTGTTCAAAATGCTCTCGAGGTATTTTGATGTCATACACCGATCGGTCTGCACACGCAAACAAAGCCAAAACCTAGATATTTTAGGCAATATAGAAATCCTGGCCAGGACGCGTCCTGGGAAAAATGGCACGTATGGTCACCCTATTTTAGCAGCAATGTGGATTGATGTAATTGGCAGATGTGGTGTGCGGCAAACAAGAGAACCAATCAAAATAATCAGAATAGTATCACTTTACTAAATGGCCTTTAAATGGCAGGAGGCATTGTGCACATCAAAAACAGGTAAAGCAACAAATTAATATTATTCAACATATCCTAAATGTTTACAGAAAATATTCAAATGTAATCGTTAACATTTTCATTAATAACTGTAATTTAATTACACTTTTTTTTTCTCTGTAATGGATTACGCGAATAAAAGGCCTAGTGTTGGGAAGGTAACTTTGGAAATGTAATAGGTTACAGATTACAAGTTACCCGATTTAAAATGTAATAAGTAGTGTAACTCTTTCAATTACTATATTAAAGTAATGTAACTGATTACATTGGATTACTTTTTGATCAGTTAAAAATACTTTTCTAAATTTCTAACGAATGTTTTCAAGTGTTAATCAGTTTCAAACATTTAAACCAGGCTGGGTTAACCTTAGTAGTTTTAGTAGATTTTCAAAATCCTACATCCATTGAATTAAGATTATAATCATTTCATTTTAAAGCACAGCCACCACAAAGTCAGACTTTAGCACTTCTTTTTACTTTGAGATTGTTCTGATTTTTGATGTTTACATTTTCAATGCACATTTTTATCATTTGCCATGGTGGCAACTCTCAGACAAGTTGGTGCTTTTAGCATAGGGTGACCATACGTGCCATTTTCCCAGGACGCGTCCTGGCCAGGATTTCTATATTGCCTAAAATATCTAGGTTTTGGCTTTGTTTGTGTGTGCAGACCGATCGGTGTATGACATCAAAATACCTCGAGAGCATTTTGAAAGCATAAGGAACCGTCTGTATGGTATTTTGATGTCATACCCCGATCGGTCTGCACACGCAAACAT
>NW_015658063.1:1092661-1096012 GCF_001515625.1 Sinocyclocheilus rhinocerous | reverse complement strand
AAATTCTCACATTACAGAACATTAAACACTAACACATATTCTTCTTTTCAAATACTTCATAAAAACATTTACTTTTTGGATCCAGTTTCATGCAAAGCATTCTGTGAACTGTCTGGTTTAAATGAATGCAACTAAATTAATTATTGTAGTCGCAACATATTCGGTTTGATTGAAAGCAACAAAACTGTCAAAATGCTAGAGAGTCACATTATCTCATTTTAATTAAACAAGCAGCAGACATAATTTTTTTTTTAGGTGTATAATATGCACTTGAAAATGCCTCCCTGCAAGGTTTTATATTCGTCTTTAAAATATGCAGGATTCTTTTCGATTCTGGGCTTTTATGATGCCGGAGATCTGACTCAAGTGAATTTTAATGGAAATGCAAAAAATCGATTTCAGCTTTTATAGCAGATTTTTTTAGATGTCTATGCAAAGATCTGACAGCCTGTGACAAAATATCTTAAACTGTCTGCTTTGCTCTTTATTGGTGGCCGGATCATCCATTCTGCTTGATAATCATTCACTGGCATTGACTAAAAACAGTGTGTTGTTGGGTAGGGTGACCATACGTGCCATTTTCCCAGGACGCGTCCTGGCCAGGATTTCTATATTGCCTAAAATATCTAGGTTTTGGCTTTGTTTGTGTGTGCAGACCGATCGGTGTATGACATCAAAATACCATACAGACGGTTCCTTATGCTTTCAAAATGCTCTCGAGGTATTTTGATGTCATACACCGATCGGTCTGCACACGCAAACAAAGCCAAAACCTAGATATTTTAGGCAATATAGAAATCCTGGCCAGGACGCGTCCTGGGAAAAATGGCACGTATGGTCACCCTATTTTAGCAGCAATGTGGATTGATGTAATTGGCAGATGTGGTGTGCGGCAAACAAGAGAACCAATCAAAATAATCAGAATAGTATCACTTTACTAAATGGCCTTTAAATGGCAGGAGGCATTGTGCACATCAAAAACAGGTAAAGCAACAAATTAATATTATTCAACATATCCTAAATGTTTACAGAAAATATTCAAATGTAATCGTTAACATTTTCATTAATAACTGTAATTTAATTACACTTTTTTTTTCTCTGTAATGGATTACGGTTACATTTATTTTGTAATTAAATTATGTAACGCCGTTACATGTAACTAGTTACTCCCCAACACTGCAAATGACACACTGAATTAAATGTGAAAATTTGAAGTAGAAAAACTGAAATAGTATTTTCTTGTAAAACATACTCCAGTAATCTTCTATGTTGGCGTAGTCCTTTGACCTGTGTGTTTTTTTGACCTATGATACTATTGACCATGAAAACTGTTTACTCGAGTGTTGTTAGACAAGTATAATGTAAACACAGGAATTTTTTTTTGGTATCTATTGCATTTACTGCATGGCTCACAGTTTTCTGCCGTTTTTAAGTGATGGCTCCCAATGGTCTCGTGAGACAGCATCCACTGGTTGCACAATTTAGAATCTCAACAGATGCAGTACTTCATCTGTGTATTGTTCGCCTGCTGTATCATGGAGACTCAATATTCTGACATGCATCCATACTGTGTTGTAGGGAAGCATGCATACTCGGATACAGGGCTTGTTTCTTAATCATGATTCCAGAAGACATCCAAAACGGCACATTTTAGATGAGAGGTTTTCAATCCTGCTCCTGGAGGGCCAATGGCCTGTAGAGTTTAGCTTCTATCAGCTTCAACACACTTGTCAGGAAGTTTCAAGTGAGTCTGATGACCTTGATTAGCTAGGTGTGTTCAATTAAGGCTGGGGCTTAACTCTGCCAAACAGGAACAGGTTTGGACACCCCGGTTTTAGACGTTTAGATGGTCTTTATGACCTGAATTCAGTATGTCAGATAAGGAAGATCCAAAATGTGCCATTAGGGCTAATATAATCATGCAAAATGACATTAAATTTTAATTTTTATAATTAATTCTTTCAACAACTGTCATTTTTATTCAAGAATCAGGATCCCAATAGGCAAAACCTGAAAAAAAGGGTGTGTGATTTCAAGACCTGGAATAGTCATGGAAATGAATGCAATCCTTTAAAGTAATGGGCAATTTTATATAAAAGTATCATTATCACCCTGGGATTTTGTAGCTCATGATAACTTCAGCACGGATTTGGAGTGCACATAGACTGAGGGATGTATTCCCTTACGAAACAAAAATATATAGTAATATACTGCAAAATATAATGCGTATAATACATTTCCATATATTGGAAACTAGTGCTTATATTTTTCAATATACAGCAATATATGCATTGACAATATATAGATATATATTGATACATACATATATTTTGCTCTGATTGGCCAGCTGACCCAGTGCATTGTGATTGGCCGAACACCGCAAGCACTCGTCGGAAATGTAATGCTCCTTACCATAATCGCGCTCTCTCGCGCGCGCTCTCTCTCCCTCTTATATAATGCGTATAATACATTTCCATATATTGGAAACTAGTGCTTATATTTTTCAATATACAGCAATATATGCATTGACAATATATAGATATATATTGATACATACATATATTTAGAAATGAAGACAAAAATAAATATTCATTGTTTGATCCTTTATTGACTATGTATTGCACATAGATGTTCCCATGTAAATGTGAATGCATGTACACACACATATATACACACATTCACGCAATAGACTTGATCGGTGTCGCGTCATAGCTGTGTGGGCGGAGTCGGCGTGGGGGAAAACGTCTCAGGTTACGTAAATAACATGAAAATATCCCTTACGAAAATTAACCGTGGTTACAACTAAAAACATGGTTACTATAGTTAAACCATGGTATTTGTAGTACAACTGTGGTTATTGGCCACAATTGGTAATAAAAACACCAAAAAAACATGGTTGGCCTACTATACTTTTACTATAGTAATACCATAATAAAATTATAGAAGGGATTGTGTATAATAATATGAATATCAGGGAGTGAGATTTATTTGATTGTGATGCGAAGGAGGGTTACTGTAAGCCCCATCAGAACTGGGTTGCGGTGCAGGGGGACGGGACTAATGACAGATGATTGCAAGGTAAGTAGTGTAGCCAATCTGGAGTGCATATAAATATGAATATTAAGCTTGATATGTTTCATACGTTGTATATCCATAACTACTTTCGGAGTTCTGATAATGTGTGCTACCCGCTCAGTGCTACCTCCGGTAGTCCGTCTGTTTATTCGGCATATAAATCTTCAGATCGGGTTTTTTAACTTATTAGAGGTACAGAACGCCACGCAGCAACTTTTCAACATTGCACCAAGCAAAAATCAATCGAAATCATCACAAAAAGTAAAGATCAAGCGC